>NW_026515420.1:0-112024 GCF_014898815.1 Panonychus citri | reverse complement strand
GTTGCACCAATTTCCATCTAAATATATTATGTATAAGTATTAATTAGCTCACATTTATAGAAAATTAATCATCGTCATGATTAGAGGAAATAAATTCAAGCCACTATCTCAATGGAACATGTTTACAACTGAATGGATCCACAATTATCTCTGATTTATACCTGAATCACAATTTAAGAACTTTTTCTCTTTTTCTCTTTTCCTTTTCTTCACTTTTTTCTTGGACACATTTCAACAAGAGTCTTGGGTCCAATTTATGTTACTGGTCAGTTTTGATTATTTTGTCTTGTCTCTCCCATTGTATTGACCATTTGTATTCAAAGTCAATTATCTGTTAATTCAGTTCCACATCATGAATCATGATCTGAATAGATAATTGAAAAGTTCTTGATATCAGAGGGGAAAAAAGTAGATTAACTTTGTAATCAAGGCAAAAAGAAACTCGAAAGACTTTACCAAAAAATAATAGCTCAAGCTCAATATCAAGGTTAAAATCGATTGGAAAAATTGTATTAACGATAATTAAATAATTGCTCAATAAGGAGTCCAGAATTTTTCAAGATGCTCATTGATTAACTTATTGCATTGGAACAAATTGTAGCACTCAAAATTCATTATCAACGAATCACCAACTGAATTATGATCCAGCAATTACCAAACTTCAATTGATCTTCAAGCATTTTTCATTAACGGTAAAGTTAATTACCTTGAACGGTTAATTATTAATCTTAATGATGGATTCAATTTCGTTTGGTTAAAATTTGAGATTTTTGATTTAACTGAATAACTGATTATCTTTTGTTACGGTCGTTCGTATTTATATTCTGTAGGAATGAATTGCTTTCTCAATTGAACTCGAAATGCTGGGGAAAAGTTCTGGTTCAGTTTGGTAGACTCATTTTCAGAATAAAATTAGTTGGAATCTATTTTTTTCAGTAACTTTCTTCTTCATCTTATTCTGTTCCATTCTCACTCTTGTTAGTGAATGAGCTTGAAAAGCTGTCAGATTAAATAAGCTTCTGAATTTAAGGTGAGATGGACTCAGTTTAGATGAGATAAGTCACAATTCGAGGTAAGTAACTTAGAAGTGAACGTGAAAAAAGAGGTTCCTCTCAACTGACAGAGATAATGCTGACCAATGAGATTGACTGAAGATGGAAGAGGATCAAGAGACGAGAGAGAGCAACAAGAAAATAGCATGGGAGTGTGTAGAAAGAAAAGATGAAGAGGAAGTCAAAGAAAAGAAAACATTTGGATAAGTGACCTTTTTTTTCGAAGTAAATAGATCTTTCCAAATGAAACAATTAATCAATGACTTGTGGGATGAAGAAGCAAATCGATTCTTAGAGAGAGAAAAAAATTCGAACTTGCAAGGACAGAGAGAAAAAAGAAAGAGAACTGATGATGAGCTTCGGTTGGATAAACAGTGAGAACGAGTTGACCAGTTAGGTCAAGCGAAAAAGTATATAAATGATCAAAAGTTCGTTGAGCTTAGAATTTTTTTCCATTCCATTTTGATGATCAGTCAAACTATTAAGTTTTAGGAATTAAAATATTTCATATAAACCAAGTAATGGAAAATAGCATCACATGAATACACAGTCGATTACGTATTAGAATGAGTAATTTGAATGAAATTTTTGGCTGAAAATATATCAGCATAATTGTTGAAGAAAAAGGAAAACAAATTGTTTTCAATAATAACGAAATCGATACGTCTCTAATTGGGTGCTGGAGAAGATGTTGAGCTTGACTGAGTAAGAAATTCAATACAAATATGATGGATGCTCTGAATAAGAGAAGATGGAGAAAAGAATCCGAAAAAAACTCTAAATTGTAAATCTAAGCTCGATTCTAATCTATTATTTGATAGAGATTCAAGATACTGTTGAGAAAAAGGTACAGAAATATTCTTTCAATATCTCTCACTCTATTGAATAGTATTTTAGACTGATTGATCATTTTTCCTTCACTCAAGAAGTCAGAATATCAATATAAGCCACTGAGAAATCACCAAGAGCCTCACCCTTTAAATGTAATTAAATAGATTACATTTAATAAGAGTATTTGGTGTGGAAAGGTATTCATATTGAATTAATGAATGAATGAATTCTTGAATAAAAAAATTCATTTTTTTGCTACTGAGAAAACAATTCCATTCATTTACAGTTCCAATGTAAAATCGTCATTGTTTGTGATCAAATGATCTTGAAATCACTCATGAAACTATTATATTGACAGTTTATAGCTAAAGATATTTAATATTCAGTGAAACTTATTAATGATACAAGAAATTGGAATTACACTTTTATCATTTTTTTTCTCTCTCAAATAATTCTAATCAATAAGTCATTTCGAATCAGTGAATAATTATTCAAGATAACTGATTATTTTTCATGGAAAACAATTCAATTGTTTACTTGTAACAACTTTTCATTCATTCTGTTGACGATGAATCATCTTTTAAATTTCAGCTTGGAATGAGTTCAGAATTTTCATAAATTGTAGTTTAATCTGAATTGAGCTTTACAACCATGGATATGACATTTTTCAATTGAATAATCGTTTGTATCTGAATCGATGAAAATTCATTTATTCTGATAGAATTTTCATTTCCTCATGAGAGTAGTTTCTACTCACATAACATTATCTTTGGACAGGATCTTCCAAATAAAAAAAAATGCTTATTGATTGATATTAACTCGATGAAAATTCTGAACAAAATCATGAAACATATTTGTCAATAGTAAAAATGGGTGAAAATTTTCATTACACCATAATTCAGTGGAATATTAGTTATATATTTAAATCTTGATCGAAATCAGATAAAGAACAAATTTTCAATCCATAAATCTTGAATTCTGATGTCATGGTCATGCTTTCATGATAAAAATCAAGTAAACTATTTGTAACTTTATCAAAATCAGAACTGTAAAATTTTCATCCTGAGTTTCATTCAGTGATCAGTTCAGAGTTTCTCATTCAAAAGAGTGAAAGAGTTGAGAGAGCAAGTTTTGTCAGATGATTATGATGACCATGAAGACCATGAAGACGATGAAGATAAAATGAACTCTAAATGAATCGTGAATGAATGAGTGAATAGATGAAATGAAATGGGTGATAAAAAAAAGGGTCATCAACAACAAAAGGATGAGGATAAAGGTGGGTGGTGATATTGAATCAACTATCAAAGTGAATGCCAATTGAATGTAATCAGATTTGTGGTCAATTACTTTTCATCCGTTGATTTAATTAAACTTTATTGTTATTATCATTTTCATTTGTCCAGATAATGATGACACTTCCACATGATGATGATGATGATGATAATCCAACAACAATATTAAACCAATCAATAGGAGTAGGATGATGAGGAAGCCCAACAATCAATTCAATTCAATTCTAACATTAGTTAATTGTGACCAACAAAAGATGGTCAAACTAATATTATCATTTACAAATCAACAAGATTCAATACAAGTCGATGGAAAGGAAAAAAAATCAATTCATCGAACCTGAAACTTACGAGTTGGACGAGAGAAAAAAAGTTCTTAAATCTTATCATTCACATTACACTAAATTGGATTAAGTTGTTCAACTGCAAAGTGATTAAGTTGATAACGCTAATCAGAGGCAATAATATTTGAAAAACTTTTTCCATTATGCTGGTTACATAAGCCAATTTGAATTCTCTCCGTGTAAAAGTAACACCAATCAAGGGTGATGTCGGTTCCTACTTGATAGTTTGAGGTGTAACACATTCATGGGGAACTGTCATTTGATATAATAGACTTGATGAGAGAGTGAAAAGTAACAAGGGAGTGACAAAAGTGGGTTGGATGGTGGAGGAAAAGGAGGTTGCAGATGAAATCAAGCAAAAGATGAAAAAAATAACCCAAAACTATGACTTAAGTTGGAAAGATGATTCTATGGAATAGAATGAAAAAAAAAGAAGAGTTCTAACTTGAAATACGAATATAATGATGTTAGTTCGCTGCTGGAAAGAAAAGTTTTCTCAGCGATGAAAATAAGAAGATAACATTGAGAGGAAAAGAAAAAAATGGCAGAAAAAGAAACGGAAATAATATTCTTGTATTTTGACTTGGAACTTTTAGAAAAGAAAAAATAATTTCCAACTTTTCGTAGATCTGAAGAGATTTCGATTCGATGATTCAAAAGTTCTTATAGCTTTTGTGACGAAACTCGTACAGATTTGGTGTCGATGTGTAAGCAATAATTCTAGAAATTGAAAGTTACCAAAGTTCAACGATTTATGATAATATTAAATTTCTTAGGTGAGGATTGGAAAAATTCTGTACCTGGCAATAGATTTTGAACTCATGGACGATAAAAGAACCTAAGAAATGAATCGGAATAAATGAATATGATGAAAAGTTCTAACCACACCCTCGATGTTTCTTATTTTTTTCAAATTCAACAAAGAATTAGTTGAAAAGTTCAGAGATACAGATTCGAAAGTGAAATCTAAAGGTATTAGCTAAAAGTTACACCGAAAGAAATGTTGGAATCATGATGTTATCCTGAAATGATTTGGAAAATAATACAAACTGAGAAAAGATCATTTTAATACTGTTATCATTTAATAAGAATCATTATTATTCCTCTGATTACCTTTATCTATGTTGAAAAATGAAACGGTTTCAAATTCAGAATCATGGTAATATATCTCACGAGTATCATGAAGAGTCATGATAAAAAAGAAAAGAAAACTTCAACCTCCGATTTTATTCAATTTAAATGCTAACCAAAGATCATTTCTTTCAGTTATATTTGGTTTATTTATTTTTAAAGTTCATCTCCATGAACCTGAATAGATTTCATGATATCTTTACGATTCTGGTACTTTCAATATTATTCTGGTTTGGAATCTGATACATTTTAATACAGATCAATTTCCAATAAGATTGATAATAGAAATAGCAGAAAAAAAATTGAAACAAAGTTTCAATTCTAACACAATTTAAAGTTCTTATTGTACTTTCACTGTTACTAATATTTCAAGGTCATTAAAGGTAACAACTGATTATCATGATATCGAATAAAATTTTACAGTTCAACTTAAAAGTAATCTACTAATTGTGATCATGTTACATGGAAAGTGTTCAAGGTAATCGGATGAAATTGATAATCATGTCGTTAGAAGATAAAATTGATGAGAACTGGGGATGAGATTATAAACTTAATGAGTTATGGATTAAGTGTGTGTCTTATATGGATAAGATTAAGAGGATTAAACAAGTTACACTTTATAAAGAATGGAAGCAAGAAAAATATATAATTCGATATGAGATTAGGTTACTCATTGAATCATTACTCAGATTGACCAACAGTGGACACAACAACAATAAAACTCAATTCGTTTTGGCGAGATATTTTTTTTCTATTCAACATTTTCCTTGGAAACTGTTGGATGCTACAGAGATTTTTTTTCTCTACTATTACTATTAACTGATAATCGTTATTAGCTTTTATGACCAGTGTCCATTTGGTCATCATTTTTGATAATCATGATGATGATTAAGTCTTTCTCTTAACCTGATAAATAAAAGATATTTACTATTGATTTATCATATAGAACTTTTCGAAAAAAAAATTGATTCTTAATCTCTTCCGGTTTTATCATCTAATGGTCATCGACTTTAACAATGATAAATTTACTCCCGGTAGAGGTCAAATTTGATTCTTTCAATATTTGACCAAAAGACATTAGAAATTCAAATGCTGAATGAGTTCAGAATCTTTGTGAAAACATGAGGTTAAACATGATGGATAAGAAATTAGATTCTGAAACTATTGATGAGCTGATAATGAATACAATGTAATTATGATGATAATCGTTACGATAAATCATAATGTTCATCATGATGATTATCATGAGTAAATCAAGAAGTCATTGTTATTTTTTGTTCAGATAGATAATCATATGCTTTAAGACTGTTATCTAAATATTAATGGTCATTTATCCGTAGACTTGACATGAGAAAATGAAACTGGACAAAAGGACAATCATCATGATAAACATGATGATCATTTTCAGGATTATTAAAACAGAAGGAAAAAGATAAAGAGAGAGAGAGAGAGTATTTTGTTTCGATTTGTTCGTATTCGTGAAGTTTTCCTTCATGAGATTGGAATGAGATTTTTGATTCACCAGACTGGAAATAAATTTTATCTATTTCTCCTTCCCTGAGATTAAACTGAAAGATTTGAGATTCCATGGTGGGAATGTTGAACTTTTCATAAGCATTTTCACTGTGATAACATAACTTTCGGCTAACTGGATGATTTAACATTGACATATATTTGTATCAGTTTCATCAGTAGTTTGATAATGATGATAATCAATTTTTACCATGATAGTAACTACGTCTCAACAAATAAAGGAGCAAAAATAAATTAGCTAAATGGTTCATCAGAACTCATAGAGATCGCCAATGAATCAGTTCAATTCATTTCTAACCTTTCTAAGCAATAAACAATTCGTATAACATTTTAACCCGAAAGGTGATTGACATTTGACTCGATGAAAAGTGAGTGTTACAATTGTGATGGAATCAATTTAATATCAATTGTAAGTTGATTAGATCAGATTGTCACTCAGGTTCAAAGTTATCATTGAATAACATGTATTCAAACTAACGAGGGAAGATGGTCAATGGTCAGATTTTTATCTATCAACTGGAATCAAAGGTAAACTTTCAGAATAAGAATGAAACTTTCTCTGTATTCGTATAAATATTTGATCACATTGTATCTTAACTTATGTCCGGTAATTGATTGACCAGAAAAGTCAATCGAGAGTCAAGTAAAATAAACATGATGATAAATAACAATAAACATCATTGATATTATTGAATATCAAGAAATAAAAGTAGAAATGGAAGAAAAAACCGAAAGGAAAAATGACAAGAATACAATACCTAACGGTCAGTTTCAAGTTATTCTGTTGACCATTTATTGTTGTTTATCTTTATTTTGTATCGTGTGAGAGAGAGAAAAAAATTCTGACCATGGTCCAGTTTGGTAAAGAGAATGATAAAAAACAAGATGAAATGTTCGAAGGCAATGTTACACTTTTCTATTAATATTTGCTATCGATTATATAATCGATTCTAAAGGAGACTGAGAAATGACCGGGAAACAGATTTCCCTTGGAACTGATATCAGACCATGTTGACCATTGTCTGATCATCAATATTCATAGTTACCAATTGAGAAATATATTCGTTAAGTTAATGATCAATTTCCTGTAATTATCTGGACATTAAATGATTTCATGTAAAATCATTCAAAAAGACAGATAAGATTTCAGATCGAGTTCATCTCGAATATATTGTTAGAAATTAAATTCTGACTCTAATCTTTTTGCATATTGAAAACAGAATTACTGGTCAGTGGTCAAAGAGTAGTTAATTAAATCAACTTCAACTATACATGTATTTAGAAAACGATAGTCACAGGATAGTTCAATATATTATCATGTAGAATTGAACAATAAATTCGTCAAGTTTTAAAGAGAAAAAATTTCAACCTAAATTTTGATCAATTGTAGTCTTCTTATTGTCTCACATTCACCAGCTCAACGAAAAATTGACAGAAATTTGTAAATGACCATTGGTCAACTCACCGATTAGAAGATTTATTGAAGACACTTGTTGATTCACGACTGATGAACTAATCTGATGCTCGGAGTTCCAGTCAAATTCACAGTAACACAACACAGTTGATGGATAATAAAAATTTCAAAGAGCTGAAACTAACTCAGAGTTTGAATTTTAAGATTTTTAATAAACAGATCACATGAACTTCACACCATGTACACCAATTTAAATTAGTAACTAATCAAAACTCAAAAGTAAATTGAATCACAAGCACAACGTTATGAGAAGTGAAATAACTTTAATTGTTTGGGTTGTAATTAGAATCATGAGAAAACGGAACAGGAAACAAATTTATTATCATTATAAGATGAAGGGGAAACTAAAGTGACATCATAAGATATCAAGAGCAAAGTTGTTACTCTTCGGACATCATTCAATATCTTATCTTTTAGTCTTAATGTAGATTAAGTGAGATATTTGTATGATTATCATTAAAGAGATAAGATTGAGAGATCAGCAAAAACGCCCAAAAGGTCATCATGCTGCTTCTAGAGGTTATTTGTTCTCTGAGTTTCTCGAAGATACCTAATTGTAGTGTTTCGATTTCCAGCCTTACAGTTTTCAATTCATTGATGAATGAGTGGCGAAAAAATATTACAACTTACAGTTTAGTTTGAGATATGATTTTTCACTGTATCCGGTTCCTTGACTGTTCCTTGCTGAACATTGGTAATGTCCACGTTGACTTCGTTTAACTTGTTGAAGGACAAGTGATTGATTGGAGACAATTATTCCAGCCGAGGGATTGGTGTAAAGAGGAACATCTTCAAAAAGCCAAGTGACCTCAGTGACCCAAGGATTGGCGCGAACATTACATTCAAAATAGACATCGGTGTTTTCACGAATTGTGTCCAATTGAAGGCTAGTACCTAAGACGATTGATACTTGAGGTGTATCTTGAAAAGGGTAAGTGAGATAATTTTTGTTGTTATTTTTAAATTGTAGCAAAACTCAAAAGATGAACCTTAAAATTGTTGATCTATTATATGAAACTTACAGTGAATATTGAGAATTGTTTCATCTTTTAATGGTGAGATTGATAATTTTGTGTTGACCACTGAACAAGAAATGACCTTTCCATTGTCTTCTATGGTCGGTTTATATTGAAACTTTGAGGTTGTTGAGTTACCGTCATTGGAGAGGATTAAACTTGTAGTTACATTCAAAGGCTCATCATCTTTGAACCATTTCACTTGAACGGGTGGACGAGAACCATAGGATAAGCAGATGAGGTCACTTACATTGTTTGCAGGTAGAAAAGTATTTTGTAGCAAAAGTTCAACACCAAGAGGTTCAACTGGAAGAGAGAGAGAGAGAGAGAGATTTAACATGAAACTTTCATGAGAGATTCAGAATTAACTCACGAATCATATCAATTGAAACTGAAACTTCTTTGGGCGGTATAAGGTCAGTATTAGAAACTAGGCACGTTAATACGGTTAATAAGTTATCACGATCGATATTTTCCACGATAAATTCATTAGAAACTGTTCGATTCTGTGAAATCTGATAGGAATCATCAACCATGTTCCCACCCTTCCACCAGCGTATACTAGGCGAGGGATCACCTTAATTAAATTAAAACAAAAAAAAACACTCAGTTAAAAATTCATAAGAAAATCATTAGATGTTGAATGAAAAATAAAATATCACAATTATGATTATCATGGTGATATTATTATAAGGAGAAAAAAGAAAAGTTCATTCATCATTTTTAATCTTTTCCTCTGTTCCAGATCACAAATTTTCTGTACCTGAATCATGTAAGTGTTACCATGTAATACTATTGAGTTGTTTGAATGTTTTCACCATTGATAGGATAGTTGAAGCATCTATTCATACAATGTTTTTCAATTCTCATGCAAGGATGATGGTGATTCTCAAAAAAAACTGATTGCCTTATTATGCCTCATGATAAGTTTCAATAAGTTTCAGTAACTATCTATTATTATCGTGATTACTATTATGATAACCATGGGAGAGTATGGGAGAGAGAGAGAGAGAGAGTGAGAGATGAAAATATTTTGCATAAAAACACATTACTAAGGATGCATAGAAAGTGACTATGATTAAAGGATCTTTGGTAGGAAGATGATGATGATGATGAAGTAGAAAAGAGAAAAGATCAAGAATAAGTAGATGGAGTAAGAATATTTAATGATCCCTGAGATGTTTAATGAGCCATAGAATTTGAGGAGAAAAAAGGAAGAAAACAATTTCATGCAGAATTTTGTTCGAAACTTTTTTTCACCAATCTCCCTACCACCATTCTCATGTAGATTAGAATAGATTATCTGAATTTCAATTGTAAAAAATAGTTGGATTTCAATCTGATTACAATGAATTAACATTTTCCCTGATCGACTTTCTTTATCAACCAAAACATCAGCTTTTTCCATAACTTTCCAAATCTTGATAATATGGTCAACAAATTTACCTTGACCACTTGGAGCTTTACAAATTTCAATGCTAATACTATTATGTATTAACACTTGAAACTTTCTATTATGTAGCCAGTTTTTTTTAGTATTGTTGGTCAACTAGTTCAGTGAATTGACGAGAATCAGCAAGTTGATCAATCGATGATTAACTTTTGATGATTGAAAGCTAAATGCATTTGACAAGATCAATTTGCAAGCTATGGTTACCATTATTCAATATAATGGTCGCTCATGTGGTCAGTCAGATAACTTACCCCCAATAGCTTTACATGTAAGTCTCAGGGTGGTTCCTCTTAGGAATGGGCCAATTACACCTTCCATTCGGGTTCCATTGGAATCAACAATAATCACTGATTTAGGTGGAACTATGAAACAATTATAAGAGTTAAAAGATTAGTTAACTTGCTTATTACTCTCATTTCTCAAAATTGGGCCAACAATCAAATTTAATAACTTTTTTTGCATCATCAACGATTAGTATTTAGGTTGAACTTTTTTTTCGCCTTCTTTTTAATAATAATCAACTATTAACACTTTTAGAAGTTTAATTTTCTCTGTCACATGAAATTATCATTATCATCTTGAGTTGCATCATTCTAATGACAACAGAATAGTTTATTAGAACAGAATTATCTCTTTCCACTTTTACTTTCGATTAAGAAAAAAGAGAAGAGAAAAAAAAATATATTATTTTCTCTTTCGAATTCATAATTTTCTTCATTTCATTTACTCTCTTCTTCTAATATATTGAATATATAATATTTAATAATCACTTTAGGTTCAGAATTATGATGATAATGTTGAGATCTTATTATCGTTCCATAAATATCCCCTGTTAATAATGTGTTACCCTAATGAACATGAGGATCTTTCCTTTTACTAACTATGATATTGAATTGAATTCACTGGGAGTGAGCATGGAAAACATTTGATGATAATGAAGAAATCAGATTCAATTATGGTTCAAAGTCTGAAAGTGATTGAATATAATATTGTTCAGGTAGCGAAATGGGAGGATAGAAGTTCATTTATTGTTCAGTGCGGTTAAGATGAAGAGAAAAGAACTTTTTTTTTACTTCCTTTCTCTGTCTCTGTCTCTTTATCTTGTTGCTTCTTTTTTTCTCTTCCTCTTTTTTTTTCGACATCAAGATGATAAAATGATCAGTGTTGCAAGAAGAAAAGAGAAGACAAGGAAGATGAAGAGACGAATGACAAAAGAAAAAGATTTATATTCATAGTTTACAAGGCGAAGACGAAGAAAAACCTATTATACTGCGAAAAGATCCAACTACAAATTCGTGAAATTTGTATGAAGATATTATTATTATGTGAATAGAGGAAGAAAAAAATTCTTTTTGTCGAAAATTTCTTCATTTCTTACCACCCCCTTTATCTTTTCTTTTTTAATATTCTTTCTCATCATCAACATAAACTTTAGAACCTTTTCCATGTAGAGCGATTTCAATGTTCGATCCTTATGAAGACATTAACTTGTACCATTACAAGTGAAAAAGATACATCGAAATCATAGATTAACCCTTGGAACTTTATAATATTCATTGAATTTAGCAAAGAATTTTCTTCATGAAGCCAATTTACCTTTTCCATCGTTTAAACTATTCCATGGTGAGTGAGAAGAAAAAACTTGTTCTTTCATATATATTAAGAGAGTAGAAAAAAAATTCTAAAAAATGAAAGGAGAAAAAAAGATATTCTCATAAGAAAGGAAAACCTAATTTCATCTAAAGCTCTGTTTCCATGAGGATATTCAGTCTGTCAGAATAAATTCTTGTTAAGAGATTCGGTGAAGAAGAAGAAACAAAAAAAGTTCCAAGTTGAAATTACTCCTTCTCGAATTGAGTCAAATTCTCGACTGTAACAAAAGAATTATTCCAATGTCAAACAGGCAAAGACAAAAGAAGATGAAAGTTTTGTTCGCCGGAAAAAAATGGAATAGAGAAGAATAAAATTTATCTGAATCAACCAGAGAAAATGTTATTCATTTTTAGAGCTTTTTTTGGAGAAAAGAAAAAAAATCAACATTAACTTGATCTTATTCTGCACACTTTTGCATCTCTTACAACTCATTCGTTCTCATGTAGTGTGTGAATTGTATCTCTTTCGGTGTGAGTTAAATTCTCTGTGAAGAGAAAAGGATAACTTGTAAATGGAAAAAATTTTAGGCCATTAATGAGAAGGTGAGATATGGAAGTGAGAGAAAATGGTATTGAAAGAACAGAATGGAAACATGATGATAATGATGATGGAAAGAGAACATTTTTCTCCATCTTTGTTTCGTTAGCAGAAAGAAATATAATAGTTTCATAAGTTCTGACGTGGGTGATGAATAAGAAAGAGGAGAGATTTTTTTTCCTTTTTCTCTCAGCACAAAGAGAGTGAAAAGTGAGTTTTGTTATTAATATAATCTCTCTCTCTCTCTCTCTCTCTCTCTCGTCTTTAATCCCTGGGAGTTTGTAACTGATATCAATTGATACTAATGGAGTGATGACACAACAATGGAATCAGAATCCTAAGCTAAGATTTACAAGGAATGAAAATAAATTTCTAATTCAGGGAATACCCTGGGACTCGGTGAGAACATTTTCCAAATAGATTCTTATGGAGATTGATTCAGTTTCTTTGTTTTAATTTGTTCTCATGAAATGATTCACTTGAATGAGGAAATTGATTCTCATACAGGATGAATATCATTCCCTGTTTACAATCATCATCATGAATGTTATTCAATGACTTTGATGATCTCTAGTGATTCTTGTTTCCTGTAATCAAAACACTTTTTCACCTGAAGATTTTCAGTAACATTAAGTACAATCAAGTGAAAAGTAACAACAATGTCAGTGGTTGATTCTTAGTTGCCAGATTATCATAGGATTTAATGTGAAAAGAATTAGTTTGAGTAAAAAGAAAGTAAAAGGAAAACATGATAAAATCTAAAGGTAAATAAGAGAATTGAAGAAGATATAAAAAAAGAGAAGAATAAGAATCAACATTTGATACAATCGCAATTCTATTATTGAGAAGAAAATTTTTCTTTCGATTCTCTTGAGACAAATGCTATGAAATAGGATAAGATGATATTCTGATTCCAATCGAGACTAAACAAAGTTATAAGATGTGACGATAATATTGTCCATGACTAAGCCAACACGGTGAAATATTTCACCATGAAGATGAACAGATAATAAGGAAGATGTTGGATGAAAAAGGAAAAATAATATTCTGAAAAAAGAAACAAGATGAGAAAAAAAACAAAAAAAATGAAACAAAAAAGGTGAGAAGATGAGATTTCAAGTGAATTTTAGGTGGACTTAGAGAGAGAGAGAGAGAGAGAGAGAGAGAGAGAACGGTAAATGCTCACCGAAATAAAGAGTAAGCTTATGATGATTATGATGATAAGTTTGATGACAAAAAAAGGGATAAGTTTATATAAGATAAAAGGAAATGATGTTAGTAAATATTGGGAGGACAACGAATGGAGAAGCGATGTCAGGGGAGATTTTGGACCAGAATAATCAATCCCTTTGAAGAGAAGAGGCTACTTATGATGAAGATGATGATAGGGAAAAGTTAAGATGAAAAGAACATCGAAAGAACAAAAATCGAAAAGTAAAATATCTTGAAAATCAATCACAAGTCAAGGGCAAGAGAGAGAGAGAGAGAGAGAGAGAGAAAACAGGAAGATGGCAATGATGATGAGAATAAGAAGATGAGGATAACTTCATTTTTAGATGTGAAAACAGAGGAACAAAAAAAGTAAGAGAATAGAAAAAAAATAATCGAAGAGAAAGAAAATATATAATCCAAAGTCAGAAGCAGTAATATGATGATGATGAGAAGAGGAAGAGGAAAAGATGCGGTAGAAAAGAGGAAGATGATGTTGGCTTGTTGACCATTAGTCAAGAAGAGTTTTAGTTTCTCTTGTTGGTAAACCTAATCTTCTGTAAGGTGAGAAAATATTTTCTCTTTTTCAATCGGATTATCTTCATCACTTTTTCATCCTCAATGGATCAGAATCCATTTAAATGGTTTCAATAATTTCTAAGTTGAGCTTTTCTCTCATTCCATCAAGTGATATACTTGTTAATGAGATGAAATAAATTTCATATTATTGGTTAAACTATCGATATAATTTAAAGGTAAACTTCCGGTTAGGAAAACTAAACAACTTTAACTTTCGTGTTTGACAGTTTTAAGATAGTTTAACAACTCCCAAGGAATGTTGTTCTCTCTCTCTCTCTCTCTCTCTCTCTCTCTCTCTCTCTCTCTCTCTCTCTCTCTGAATACATGGAACTTTTTTCCTTTCTCTTATGGTATTAAATAGGAGAAAACAATATGATTTTTACTGTCATGTTTTGGTTCCGGAATGAAAAGTAAACTCAACATTTTCACTGATGGAAAATCAAATTTGGTGACATTTAGTTGAATAATAAATTTCTTTCGACTTTTCTATTTTAATTGTAACGTAAATTTTTATTACATAATCAGTGAGGTAGAATTGACATGAAATTCAAGATTATATTCATGAAGAAAAATTTCTCATCCAGAGAATCAGATTTCAGGTAAATGAAGATAATTAGATTTACTGATTGTTAAATATTAGAAAAGGTAGAAAAATGTTATACAATGTGAAAGAATGCTAAAGTTACATTGATATTCAAATTTCTAGTTCTCATTGTAATACATTTATTATGAACATGAACAGAATAATATCTTTATTGAATCAACTCTACCCACGAATTCATGATAATTCAATGTTAGTATCATATGAATACACTGTTGATACAACAATTATCAACAGTTTTTTACCTGAATTTTGGATTCTATTTTGTCAGAATTATATTGAGCTCTTTTTTTACCTTATCGATGGCAGATTATTATATATTTACTTATTTTTCAATCAATCATTCTGAGAAGATCATGAAACTGATCCACTTCACCCTGAACACTGAACTGATTGACAGGTTGAGAACTGATTGTAATACATTTTCCGTCTTTCTCTTTCCCTTTTTTTACCAATAATGTTGCGAGTTTATTAGAAAGGTGAGAAAAAAGTTCATTAAGTGTCAATTGTTAATCATGAAATCGTTACTAAAAATAATATACAAGAGTTTTGATTAGTTTCGTCAACGATAAAATCAGAAAGACGCAGAAAATTTTCTCAGGTAAAACTTTTTCCCCTTCAGAACTATTTCCGTCGAATCCATGAATTTATTTATATAAAAGTCATTCAGTTCATCTTTCATAATAAGTAGAAATTTTTTTCTATCGTTCTTCCCATGAAAAACTAAGCATGAATGAAAAGATGTTAAAAGTTTATCCTCTTTCTACCTAATAATTCATGAGTAAATATCATTAATCCCACCATGAATCTTGATTCACTTTTACCCATGAATATACTCATTGAATCACCAAGTAGTATCATGATATCTACATGTTCATGTAGTTTAGACTGTCAATACCTGTTACCCTGTACAAACCCAAGATGCATGAAAATTTTTATATCTATGGAAATGAAGACAGAAAAAAATATTACAAGATGAATATAAACATCATCCTGTTATTTTTTCGTGATTATCATGATGATGAACATGGAATCTGTTCAATATCACTTATTATTGAGGTTTTTTTTAGAACCAGAATTCACTCTGATAATGTAAACAAACCAGATACAAAAGGCTTGAGTTACATAATATAAACAACCATGTGAATATATGACATGATTTTTCAGGGTGAAACTATCGTTATATTGAAATGTGAATTTAGTGTTTGTGATTTTTTTCTTCCTCTCAGTTAAATAATGTTCATGTAAATGTCCTCAGGGTGAAATCGAGGATGAAACGAACTGAATGAGAAATTGAAGGTAAAAATAATATTGGTTCAAAAACTCAATTAATATAAACAGGGAGCATGGTGGTTAAGTGAAAATGTTATCATTTCTTTTATTTTCATGGAAATTTCGATTGAAAAATTTCTGAATCAAGTTCTACCGTTTTTCAAGTCAATCATGTAATTAAATTGCTTCGATTAGGAGAAACATTGAGAATTGGGTCAAAAGGAAATGGTCAGTGAAGGTTCAGGATCTCATGACCTCATGAAATAATTCATTTAGTTGATCAATTTGAATATCAATTTTGACTCTATTGAATTTTTCAGTTCATTTGATTGGATCACTAAACTGAAGTTCTTCATGATTGTTCATATACTTATACATTTTCATGGATGTTTGAGTTTGATGAAAAGAGAAATTATTGAAAACAAAAAACTTTTATTGAATTTTGACAATTTATTGATGATTCTAATTGCTTATTGATCTGAACTTAGAACGACATTAATAAAGGAAATCAAAATATTCCAGAGCGATGAATTTTATCCGTTTGAATGGTTCATTTGATGAAATCCTGAATCTGGGCTGATAACTTTTTCTCCTCGATTAAGTCAATAACTTTGCACCTTTATCATGTAATAATTTACCCTTATCAGCCCCTTGACCAACCGATTCTTCATCTTGACCATCAATTGAAAACTCATCTCTTTTTTTCTGATGCACATGAATTGTTTTTTTTATCCTTTACGAACTCAACTCTCTGTACGTGTCTAGTTTTCCTAATCACCATGAGAATTCATTTTCATCATGATGTCAGAATGACTGAATGTATAAAAGAGAAGAAGAAGAAGATGAAGTTTTATTTGAAGAGAAGAAGATAAATAGGAAGATGAAGATATGATGAAAGGCAAAACCTTGTGTTCTCCTTGGTTGACCAATATTGGTCAACCTTGAAATAAGAGGTAAGTAGGAAACTCAAGTATCATTCAATTTTCAATGGTCATTGGCTTTTACCTTTTATCTTATCACATTTATTGATAATATTTTTCTTTCTTTCTCTTCTTTCAATAATATTATCATCCTCATCTCCATCATAAATAAGTTGAGATGTTTTCATCTTCATCAGCTGTAGATAAACTGGTAAGAGTTTGTGGTAAGAAAAGAAAAGAAAAGAAAAGTTCTTAATAATAACAACAAGAAGAAATTGGAACTGGTCGAAACAATAAACAATTGACATGGAAAAATCTGGAGCAAGAAAAAGTTCAATCATCTAAGTTCTGAATAAGATAAATCCATGATTCTAATGAACTTTCCACCTTCCAAACCAACAGAACATAAAGAAATGGACTTGGAAATCTAATCTTTTCTCAATAGTAAACATGGTAACCGAGGCAAGTGAATTTTCAAATCATGATAATATTCATGATTCAATTCTGAGTGATGGTAATTTCTTGAAATTTCATACGATTACAAATAACAGCTAATTAAGTAATAAATGATTAGCATTTAACAGTTTGAATCAACATCAACAGATTAATAGGCAAACAATAAATAAAAAAAAACTTTTATCTGTTTGCTAATGTCTATGCAATTATCATTATCCACAGATAAATTAGATGATTATCTTTACAGTTTGATTACTTTAACCATTGTGTTTAGAGTAATAATCAAGATAATTGGCAAATGAATTGAATGGTTATTGTTGTATTATCATTTCTATTGAATTTTCTGTTGTTTTTGCCTCACTTATTTTTTTTGCCTCTTTCAAAACAATCATTAATAAACAATATCTTTCCCATTGGTTATATGGTCTAGGGTTTTTTTCCCTCTCTCGCCATGATAATCACTCTACCATCCACTTCCCACCCTCAACTCTTTCTCTCTTATTCATTTTTTTCATAGTCAATTTACTCTGAATGAATTCACCATGTTGATGGTTAACCATTTAATGAATAGCATCTTTAACAGGGGAATCCACACCCTGGAAGTATAACAACAAAGGCTTCAATTAACGGGTGAATACAACCAACAATTTACTTGATCTTTGCATATACTTTTCTGTAAGTACATGATATTCACCTATTTTTGGTGAAACTTTTACTAGATTCAGAATCCAAAAGATGAACTACCCTGATAATATCCTAAGCTAATCAGTTTTCCCTGATATTAGTATCTGAATGCTCAATTTCATTTGTAAACAACAGATGAACAGTTTCAATGAGCTTTTTTTCAATATTTGTATAAGTTGATTTTCGTCCCCTGTAATTTTTTCAACTGATTCTCATCTAATATCATTTGAAACTCTAATTATCCAGATTTGCTGATCTTTTCAATCCCTGTTTACCCTGAAATCCCCTGGAAATATTAACATGATTCATTTTATCGCCAGGTGAGTATAAGAGATTAATCTCAACAATTAACTTATTATCAATACTCTTTTATTATGGCTTCATCTTTTCATCATGGTGAACATGATAGAATCAGATATCATGCTGATCTTTTCAATGACTAAACATTAAGCTTAGTCATTTTCAGTCGATATACTTATTAAGAGGTATTCATTGTATGAACATATGAGGTCAGTGAAATGTTTCCTGATCATATGGAATTTTTTGTAATAAAATTCAGGGAAAATTTTCCACCCTGATTACCATTGAAACATTTTCTCTGAATTTTGAAAATATGAAAAAAAGGTGAAGTTGTTATTTTAACCATGAATTCGGAACTTGAACTCAGAAATAAAAAGTTAAGATGAAAATGGAAAATTTTACTTGGGTATTCATGTGAAAACTGAACAATTTCAAGATTTCTTCATCTTTACCTTTTTTCATCTGAATTCTAACCATGAGAGAAAGGGAGAACCTGTAGGAATATGAACATGAAGAGAAAGTTCATTGATTCATATTAAATCTGATTCCATTATCCAGTTGAATATCATTCTATCAAGTAGAACTTGAGTTTTTTTTCTTCACCATGTTAATGAAAATTCAATATTGTTTGTAATTGATTCTTCATGATTTTCTCGCTAAATCCCATTTATTCATCATCTGCACCATCTCATACACTTTTTTATCGTTTACTTTATGATCTCAATTGATACTCATTATCAAACCCTTGAGAGAATTGAGATAGATTATATAATTGAATGTCAGTTGTGAATGTTCATGATAAAAGTGAGTCTTGAATGAAGATTTATGATAGATTGTGAGTAAATTTTTTATTCCAAGAAAAATTCTGCTCATCATGAATATACATTGTCACCGTATGTACCATGTATAAACATGATTAATTGAATTTCATCTGAGCAGCTTAAAGCATTTCATATGCTTCAATTATGATAAACCATAACGACAATTTAGTAATCGTTTACTAATCATTTATGTGATATTATTTTCCATGTAATTAATATCAATGAGAACTGATTGTCTATTTGGAACTTTTGATTATCATTGAAGATTAAGAAAGGGAGATGATTCAAAAACCATCAATTCAGATAAACGAGAGACCAAAACGAGAGAGAGAGAGAGAGAGAGAGAGACGATTAAAATTCTAATTCATTAATCTTCATCCAATTCAGTTCTTTTTGATTCTGAAATCCATATAAAAGATACAATCAGAATGATGCTATACAATCATGATAATGGTTAATTTTGTTTTTGGTCATATGTTATATCATTTAAATGATAATGATCAAATCTTTCATTGAATTTTCCATGATTATCATGATAATTACTGGGAGTTTTATTAGCATAAAAATCAACTACATGTACTTGTATTATATAACTTGTTCATCCTCTGAGTTTTAACCAGTTATTACATCAAATTATCAGGTTAGTCTAATTGATGAAAATTACATGTTTACCCTTTCATTTGATGTCAATTGTTTCAAATTAGTTTAATTGTTAAACAGGAAAACATAATTATCTTATGTTTTTATAATTATCCAGTTTGATAATTAGCAAATAATATTATAAAATTTTGAAAGAATGAATATTAGTCAGCTTTTGGAAACTTTTTTTCGTTCAGTTTTTAGTTTATCAATGTTAAAATGATTTGAATCTTCATGATGGAAACCAGAAATGCAAAGAACCAGGAAAGTTTCAAACTTTTTTTGCATCTCAAGTCAAGGAAGGTCATTGAAAATTGAATCACTGACCAATGAAAGGAAAGGTCAGAAATCAAGATGTTGATTATACTTTTAGGTAACAGTTTCAATAGACAGGATTGAACTGGAGATAAAGTGAAAAAAAAATGGTTCGAGGGAGTGATAATATCCAGGGTGGAAATTGAGTAAAAAAAGAGTAGGCAAGTAATCAAACGATAGTGGCCTCAGCCTGGAGTGGGATGGAAAGTGGGTTGGATTTCAAGTTGCTGAGTTTTGATTTACTGTTACAGTTTTAGTTACAGTTAACTGATAATAATAACAATGTTTAATGAGAAATGTTCAATTACGAGTTATAAACTCGATAGTTGAGGATTAAAGTAATAGATTTCATGGTAGATGAAAAAACATGATGTAATTAAGAGGTGAAAGATTGAGAATCATTCACGTCAAGGTGATGAAAGTATATTAATCACAATTTTCAATTTACTTCGTTATTGATTCCAATAAGCTTACAGGATGGAAAAGGCTTTTTACCCAGAATCTTCAGTCTTGTGATGAAATTTTCATGGAGGTTTTCATTTCAATTCCCATAAACATGGAAAAACTGAAACAATTGCAAGTACTCTTTTCAAGTACAGAATTTGAAGGTGAAATGATAACTTTTACATGGAAAGATTTTCACTCATCCCTAACTGAGACTATTCTGATAACTTTTATCTTCTCATTTTCTCATGAGATTTCATTTCGAAAATCATCAAACGAGTCGAGAGAAATTTCGTAAATAGTTTTACCCGTTTTTCAACTTCTTTTCAAAGCTCAGAACTTTCGTTTCACTTTGATATCTCTTACATATTATCATGAGACTATGTTTTCAGTTTCATGGTAAATCGCTTTCTAGATCTGCGTAAAATTCATGGGAACGATTTTCTTTCAACAGATTGCTTGATAAGTTTAGATTTTGCTGCCGTTATAACTCAGAATTCCCAGTTTTTTATGTATAAATTTCCACAAGATTTTCGTGAGGAAAACGATGGACACTCAATCGAATCTCTGGTTGAAAATATATTCAGTAAAAGTTGAACTTCATCATGGTGGAAATTTTCAATTTCTTTCCAAAACATTTTACTCCCTTTAAGCTATTCTCACCCACTTTCGATTCGTGTGTGAGTGTCTCTGTCATTCATGATGAATGAACCTGTTCTAGTATCATTCATCATTCCATGGTTTATCAGTCATACACCTATTAGTTTCATGATAATATTAATACAGAATCCATTTCAGACCTTAAATTTGAAATCAATTTTCCGTCAAGAATAAAATTGAATAATATTTTCAGGCTCATTCGTTGAATTTTCCATGAATGTTACTTTTTGCTCTCAGCCAAGGGAACCATCTTCAGACTATTTCTCTGAATGGAATTGAGTTTTCTCACTCCCCGAGTGGATTGAAAAACTAAAGTTCAAAACTCATTATATCACCTCTTAAGAAATCACAAGTAAACTCTGACCAGAACAAAAAGTTCTGGCAATATTGAAAAGGTGGAACTGATGAGGAATCATTTATGTAAGTAAAATAATAGAAGATGAAACCTGGAAGATACAAAGATGATGATGATGATGATGATACTCTCTAGTGGTTGAGGAGAAATAATAATTTCTCTCATAGAATTTCCTTCACTAGTTTATCATGGATCGTTTACCATCTTAATCTGAACCAGATGAATCTCACCATGAGAAGCTCAAGAATCCATTGGGAAAACTCTTTCTCTTTACTTCTATTTTTCTTCTCAATTCTTTTCTTTCTCTGTCATCATAGTATTTGGACTTTTCCCATCTTCGAATTCATCTTCATTCTTCATTTGGATCATTTTCTCTCCTATTCTCGACATAATCATAACAACTCTTTTTTCCTTTTCGTAAAAAATTTCCGCTCTGACTTGAACATCTCCGGAGGCTTGATTTTCCATCAGATCGAGATGCAATCTTTTCTTTTAACATCCTCTTCTTCATCTTCATTTCCCTACATAAAATAATCCAATATTCACCTTCTCATGAGAGGTGAAGGTAAGAAAAAATTCTATTGAACAAAAGCTCGTGTTCAGAATGAGATCATGAACACTTTAAACATCAACTAAATATCAAAAGAATAGAAGAGTTTCAGGTAGATTGAAACATGGAAATTTCATCTTTCTATTCTGAGAAGAGTATAACCTTTGAATACTTTTGAATTTTCACCTCTTGTTTCCTTGAAACATAGAAACTCATAGCTTGTAAAAAGAAAAGGCGAGAATTCAATTCGAAGTAAATATTCATCAAGAACTTTGATTCGATTTAATTTCTCTTCTTTTCAATTTGAATCAACCTTTGAATTTGTTCTGCTACTTTCCTCTCTCAAGCTTATTCGAATTTGTTGTTCTTGCAATTCTTTCAAATGTTATCCTGTTCGTCATGAATCCAAACAAAATGGAGCACAAAAAGTTCAATAATTGAACTCTTATTCCAAGGGAAACCTTTGATTCTTTACTTGGAAACTTATAGTTACTTTTATAATTCTTGTTACTTTCTTGATCAGATTAAAAACTTACACCTTCAACTTGAGAGATACAAATCTGATTAGACCAACATGATACATTATCCAAAAGTTTCAAGTTTACTGTTAATGACAGTTAATTGTTTCAACATGTGAACAAAATAATTGCTAATCAATATTTCAATTCATTGCCACTGAACAAAATGAATGCAAGAATTTAAAGAAATCCAATAAGAGACAACGAAACAAATGAAAATATCGATATGAAAAACGGAAATATTTTCCATTGGAACTCAATTAGTTTTTTCATTCTAAATTCAATTTCTTCAAGATCTTCCTCTACATTTAATCACATCTTCCCAATGATAATTTATTACTATTCCATACCATCATCATCATCATCATGTAATAAGAAAAAAGAAGTAAAAAAAAAGTTCCAAGGGAAGTTTATTATTTTCTTAAAATTGATTAAAATGAATTATTGTTTGGTTAAATTTTTTTCCTCTTTTTTTATTTCGAAACAAAAAAAAAGTTTCGAAAACAGTGAAATCAATAAGTAATTACGATAAACCATAGATATTTTTTTACCCTATTATTTAGTTATCACCATTATTATCAGTGAGGTTACAATCTTTCACTATTTTCCAAGGGTTAACTAGCATCTTTTTCATAGATATATTGTTCATTGATAAATAATAAGTAATAATAATAATGGAAACACATTATAATGGTGATAATAATGATAACTTGATTTCTCATTTGTTAATATTTCATATTTCTCACTCCCTTCAGTTCAATAGACATACTGTTGTATTTGGGTGTATTGCATGTCATATAGAAATACAATTGTCATTTCATACCCACAATTTCAATTTGAATATTTTCCTCACCCAACACTTGATCATTGCTCATCAATTTCTCAACTTATATTCAATAACATTAAATGATGACAGAAAACTAATGAAATCCACTAACCCGATGATCGTTTTTTGTGTTGATTATATTTCATTCTGCGTACTTGGTCTTATATTAATATCCGCATTCTGATGTATTAGAATCATTGTAGCTCACTCGACTTTCTAGCTTATCGTTCTCTCTCTCTCTCTTCCTTTCTTTCTCTATCTCTTATCAATTTTATGAACATGAGAGATACAAATAGTTCTGAAGAAAATTGTAGCTCGAACATGAGAGTTGAAGTAAAGAGAATTTGATGAGAAATCAATAATTTCATCTGAATCTTATTTCAACCTTTTCCAATCATTCACTTTATTTCTTCACATTTGTAACTTTATCTTCATCATTTTTATTATTCTCCAAGTTGAAGAGAGATTAGAACTTTTGTATGCTCACACTTTGCTCTAGAACTTAGTAAAATTTTATTCTAAAATGCTCTGAATAATCCGAATGTAAATTTGAATCTCAAACTAAAAGTCTTTTCGTTCGCAAAACTTTAATTCCTGCTCATTTTTCGTAACGATTTATTTGAAGTCTATTCTATTTTTTCCTTTCATAGATTAACTCAAAAATTAATTTCATGTTATCTATTTAATAATCATTATGAATTTAAACGTAAAAATTATCAATAGAAAACACAAACTGCTCAAAAAACCCTAAGGCAAAATTCCTTGTTTATCATGGCCATTTGAAGGAATAGGAAAACTTGGAAATTCCTAATTGAAATGGAAACAACATGATTACACTGATATTTAACACTAGAATCGATGAAACTATCATGAAGGCAGAAAAGAAAAAGATTTACTATTGCCGCTTCGCTCAAATTTTGCGTTTCTCTTTCTCTTCTTTTTCTTTCTCTTCTTTTTCTTTCTCTTCTTTTTCTTTTCTCTCAGTCTCTCTCTCTTTTTTTTCTCTTTCCAAATTACTCTTTCTCGTTCTTTAACTCTCTTTCTCGCACGCACTCCTAAGTCTCTATTTTCTGCGTCATATCAGTATGCCTAGTCAAATAACATCTAAATGTACTCTTCAAAAAATGACCCCAATGGCCTTGAAACGTCTCATGAGAATAAATTTAGAACTCATGATAATAATCTAACAAGATAATGAAAACAATGAGAATCGGTTTAGATTCCAGAGCTGAGATTTAACATATGCACAAACCATTAGACAATAAAACCACGATAAAAAACTTATATAACTTGAAAAATCTTCAGGGATTGTGTGAGTTTAATGACTATCTGATTAGCTCATCAAATGATCATTAGTAAAATTGTCATCAGCTTTGAAAACCTTTTCCGTTTCCTCTCATTAATGCCCATCAACTGCCAGCAAGAGCCATAAATATAATTGAGTTATCGTTTTGTTTGATAACTTTATTAATCTAATATCATTTTTTTTTCATCTTTTCTTTCTAATAAAATCTTTATCTACTTCCAATGACACGGTTATCATGAGAAATTGACTTGAGCAAAGTTTCAACAAGAATTCAGTTCATCATCATTAATATTACCTCTTTTCTTTAGCTTTTAAAGGTCTTTCATCATCTTCATCTTCATTGGACATTGTTGAAGATACTCAAGTAAACAATAAGGTGAATTCAGGGGAACATGATATTTCTATTGAAAGATGTTAACTCCCAATGGTGAGATTAGATTATTTTCTGCAAATTGAATCACGAGAAAATGTCAAGCCATTTTTGCCTCATTCATCTATTGAAATTTCATGGGAAGCAGATTCAGTTCATTGGAAAAAAACATCATGGATTCAATCACCCTCTCTTTAATTAATTAATAACAGACAGGTTAACAAAAAATACAGTCCCAGATCCCCTTGATTATCAATCAGATAACAATATTATCAAGCCTTAAACTCAAGTTAATCTCAATAATTGATAATCAGAAAAAAATAAAGCCAAGACTTAGAAAACAAGAGATTAATTTTTCAAACTAATTAATCAGATTTACTGCCAAGGGAATATGAAAAAAAATACTCTCACATCTGAATATCTATTACAAAATCCATGATTAACTTTAATCTGAACAGATTAAAGCTTTATTATCTTGGTTACCTTTAATCTCATGATGAATAGTATAATAATATTTATCGCTTAAAATTCAGTCTGAGCTGAACAATTAATTGTTAACAGCCAAGAAAACCACAAGCTCAAAACCAGATTAGTGTTGAAAAGGTAATACCCAACCTATTAATTTGTTTCCTCATTCAAAATAAATCTTAACTAATTAATGGGCAAATGATGTTGATAATTAAAGACTCATTATCAACCTGAGTTTGCATGATAATCTCAATGCATTTTTGTTTCCATAAAAGTTCATGTTTCATGAGCATGATGGAAATTTTATAATCCAAATGGTGAAAGTGCAAAAGTTTCAAGTTATACAAATAATCTGAACGCTCAATCTCAAGGTTAATCTATGAACTTTTGGTTATCCTTTCCACTGAAATAATGCTTACCTTTGCTATTCATTGGCCCATGAAATATGATTCTCATGTAAACAATGTGTTCCAAATGTTTTCTCATGCAATTTTCCTCATGTATTAGATTGAAAAAGAAAAGAATGGGGGATAAATAATCGAAAAGAACAACAAATTGTTTATCATGTTTACTTTTCTACATTGTAAATGCAAAGAAAAATGAATGAATAAAAATTCAGGTTTCAGAATAAAATCCAATCAGAATTTTCTCTCAATGAGATGGAAACGTTTTGTTTCACTTGTGTGTTCATTAGGTTGAACTTTTCTACTATTCATGAAAAATCAGATAATTTAACCTCAGTATTCATGATTAGTTTGTGTTTGCACTTAATTTGAATCAGAATTTTCAATTGGTCATCTATTTTTATATCATTTAAACCTTTACAGACAAAATTCATGAGATAATTCATAGAGAGAATTTAACTCTTTTCTCTCTATTCAATTGAAAACTATTACATTGAATTCATGGTACTGATTCTGTTTCCATTCATTTGCATCATGTTGAGATTCACGAGTATGTTATTCAGGTTAACCGGTAATCTGTTGATTCAGTTGAATCATGCGGAAGATGTAGGATGAACATGATGTTGATCACCATCATGAATAATCGTTAATCTAAAAGGTGGACAACATTTCTATCTTATATTATCTTATCAATCTTGTTGGAAACTGAGTGTGTACAGTAAGATAATGGATTATGATGATGGAAAGATGGAAACAGTAACAGCAAAAAAATGGTTCATCTTTTTATCAGAATAATTGTCATTCTATCATAAATTCAGATTAGATAACGAAAACAAGAAAGTGACATAGAAATGCAAGGGAAAAAATCTGAATAAAACTCTGAGTTTCAATCATGAAAATCAGGTATCACAGGGGAAAAAGTTCAATAATTGATTCAGAATTTTTTATTGTATGCTGTTCAAAATTCATCATGAAATTAATGATTTTTATCACATTGAATTACAAATAATCACATGATGACAAAATAAATGGAATCAAGATAAATATTGAAATCTAATGGAAGCCAATGGATATTAAATTATTGTTCAATTCATGATTATCTCTGACATCTGAATAATCAGACATGGTGATGGAAGGTAAAGGTTGAGATAGAAAAAAAAATTCTCCAAATTTTTTTCCATATTGATTCCGAATGAAAAGCAAAAAAGTTCTGAAGAAAAAAGTTCTGAGAGTGAGAAAAATGTAGATTGCGAAAAAAAGTTTCCAATATTGAACAATGAAATCTAATACTTGAAATGCAATTTATCACCATCATCACCATCTCACTGAATCATGATTAAAGTTCAATGTACGAGAATCTTTTCCTCATGCAAGTATCATGAAAACTTTGGAAACTCATAACCATTCATCTAATATGTATATTATTAATCTTATCGTTAAAGTATCACACGGAATATAAACACCCTGTAAGTTGAATATATACACTGGCCATTAATATACAGTTTTCACTTTGTTGGAACAAAAAAAAATAACAGTTTCAAATAAAAGTTGATAAAATTTACACCAAAGTGATAACATTTATATACATTAATATGTATTTGCACTTTATCAGTGAGATCTTAGGATTGCAATGGTTCACAAATGAAAATCAATGAATACTTAAAATGTCATAAATGTAAATTTGATAATAAATTGTCATTATTATCATTCTGAACTTTTTTTTCATCATCATTATCATGGAAACTTTTTTCTTTCTCCTCCAATGAGATTGACTCGAAGTTTATTTTTTATTCACCATGAATTTAACTGATTGATTCACTCTCATGGAACATGAGTAGATTGGGAAACTGAATATCTGTACTTTATCAAACTGAAATCAATTGGAACTTAATAAATGAGTTGAATTTGATTATTATCATGGTTATGATGAAATCAGTTCTGGAATTTTTCATCCCTTTCACAATCTCTCTCTCTCTCTCTCTCTTGCTCATCATGGTTATCGTATATTATTACATGCGGACTCACTGAATCTTCACTATTTGTTTGTTAAATTGTTATACATTTTATGCTCATATATTCATAATGTAAGCTATTTATAACTCATTATTCATGATGATGTTTCATGATGATAAATGAATCAACTCAAATCATGTAATCATTATTAATCATCTCAATTTTTGTTCATAATTTATCATAACAATGATTATTGTTATTGTTGTGATCATTGTTATTATCACTTTGATTATGATATTTATGAATTATCATTTTTTGTTTGTTAATGTTTATCATGAATAATATTAATCAACACCATCATGATATATTCATTAACTCTGGTCAACCAAATTCACTGATTTATATAATTGAACATTATCATCTTGACCAGATTATAATTTATCTTTATAACTCAAACAATGGATAAATGAGCAAAAAATTAAAGCTAATTAATCAACTTTTTCATTTACATTATCATTATGTTTAACCCTTTATGTTACGCTCAATGGTCAAGCAGATAATTACCATAACTGTCTGGACATTCAATAAGTTGACCTAAATCCTAAGTCAATCAGATCAAATCTTACTTCGTTACGATGTTTTTTTTTCATCGAGATCAAAATATTAATTAATTCCAAACACTAGACATTAATTTTGTAGAAACTAAACTCTTTTTTATTAATACTTGCCTCGGAGTTCAATCTGATTACTTTAGTTAGTTCATTAGTTTGACCGATCAAAAATCAGATTTCTGGTCTTCGATGGACATGTTTGAGTCATTTCGTATTTAATAATAAAGAGAGGTTTAATGTTCCGCTGAATCGAAACAGAACTTGAGTTGACTGAGTAAAATCCTCAAATGAGAAAAAATCACAACAATAACAATTTAGACCTGAAGAGACAAGGTAAATGATAATATATAATGTACTATTTTTTTTATCAATTTCAATTCTATTATTATGTTGAATCAACTGTCAACTAATACAGATTAATGATGAAACAACTCCATTCAATTTGACCAGAAAATCATTTGATTCATCATTCAATAAGAAAACTTCATCATCATGTAAACATGAAGATAAAGAGATTCGGATAAATGATAATAGATGGAGAAGGTAAAAATATTCAGGTAAAGCTGAAATTCTGTCGGTGATAAAACTTGAAGATTATCATATATGATATAGTACTTTTATTCATCTCCTTCTGTCTGACATTCTGCTTGGATTCTGGTCAATCTGAGTCAGCATTTTGAGCATTTTTCTGAATGTCTTTCACAAGCTTATCGGTTACATTGACTTTCAGTTAAAACTACTGATATGAGTAAGTAGATAAGTAAAAAGTATTTTAAAATAACGGTTATAGTTTAGTAATATTAATAAAATAGTGTCACAAAATAATATGATGTTTATTCAAGTTATCATCTATTATCATGAATGATATTCATCATGTGAATAGTATTTGATATCCGTTCATGTTGATGGCTTTCATAGGGAAATGTAACAAACATGATAACAAAATTTTCACATAGAAAATGAATATTTGTTTCATCTTCTAAATCAACAACATGATGATGACGAGATGCTAAAGGATAAAACTAATATAATGTCTCAGCTGAACAACTTATTTCATCTTAACAGGAAGTGAAAAAGTTATATAAGATAACATTTGATAATAGTAATGATGATAAAAGCTTTTAAGAATAAGTTATTAAGATTTTGTAGAAATCTCAACTTTTTCTTCAACAAAATCATCTTCATATCTAATATATTTCATCATGAGAATCATCACCATGATTATTATTAAAAGGAAGAGATAAAGTGTAAAAGATCCCTTGATATGAGTTGACAATCATAATCTCTTGGGCTTAGGCTTGAATTTCATTTGAATCCATTTTTACATAACTAATTGACAATGAGCGTTTTTTTTGTTTCCATTTCTTTGAGTTTCAGTTTGTTCAAACAATTGAAATCTATCATCATGAATGCTCTTGGTATTATTACACAATTTCCAGAATGAATTATGAATTTTCCCACCGTCAACTACTTTCCCTGTTCTGTAGGTTTCAGTATGTTATCATCATTATTATTTCTGTTGAAACAAAATTTTGCATTTTACTTTGATAACTTTTCGGAAGTGATGTTATCAGTCTTATGCTGAGATTGTGAAGGTTAAATGAATTTATAATCAGATGAAGAGAGGGGAAGATGAAATTTTTACTCTTCTACTCACTAACTCTCAGGGTATCTTATGAGTTTCAATGCTTCTGATAGACAAGAATTCATTTTGATGGATTTTGATGATAATCATGTTGCTGTTGATGATGATGAAGGTGACTGTTATGATTATGACGAGGAAGTTTTTTCTCTGATAATTTAGCCAAGGAAAATGTTATTATTGAATATGACACTATCATTCTATAAGATTGAGATTCGATTTTATGAATTATCATGGGCGTTTTTGAACATTTATTAAAATCAGTAACTCTGTTGATCAAAAATCTATCAAGGTGAACAAACTGATAGTAGATTTGGAAACTTATAAAAAGTTGAGTCGTTTCTCCTCTAACTTTTCCTGTAAATGATAATCTGAAAAGTAAGAAGGATGAAAATTCAATGTATATGCAAATGTTGAGGTTTTGTAGATGATGAAAAATTTCGTGTATCTTTCTAGTAGCATGAATATCATGAAACTCAGAGAATGAGTAATTTTCTTCAGTGAAAGTGATTATTTTTATGATTGCTTTAAGTTGTAGTGGTGTTTATTTTATGCAAAAAAGTTCATTATGATTGAATTGGAAAGCTAAAAGTTCTAGTTACATTCCTGAATTGAGTAAATTGAAGGAAATTAATTGAACTTACCGATAACTGTTAGGTTGATGTGAAAGTTTTGTGTTGGATATTTTTCATAATCGACTCTACATCGATATTCACCTGAGTCTTTTTCACTAACTTTATCTAATCGTAGAGTCGGTGGACTTTTGGACATATCAAAATAAGATCGACTCTTATAAGAACTCGATGGAATATGAATTGAACCACTTAATGAACTTTTATTCCGAGTGTCAACTGTATAAACAGGAATTCCAGTCTCTCCTTTGTACCATAAAATAATGGCCACTTCTTTAATATTCCCGTTGGTTATCGTTATGTTACATGGTAAAGAGACTGATCGACCAGCGATACCTTCGACTTCTGTGTGACCTAAACATTGAGAAAGAGAGAAAGTGAATTTTAATAGATTGGAATACAACCATTGGATCATCAATAATGATAATTAAGCAAATCATAAATACCTGAATAGTCAATTTCTAAACTTTGTGAATTTACAGACAAATTGTAACTACAATTAAGTATCAGTAAAAATAATAGTAATTGAAGACATGTCACCGGTGATGATTTAGATATCCAAATTGTTTGAGTAGCAACTGAATCACAATTAAGAAACATTAATTTCCTTCTCATTTTTGTTGAAACAGTTAAATTAAATTAAATTATTTTGATAGAGACTAAGATGATGATTATTATGATAATGATGATATCTTGATAAAAACACAAAATATTGATTATTAAGTGAATATGATGATGATGATGATTCACTCAATTCGCGTTAATTAACAACTTTGATGAATCAAATTAATGAGCAAATAATAATAATTATTGATACATAAAGTGTTCAACCAAACACAATCAATTTATAAAATAAATAGATGAAGTTGCGGTTCAAATTAACAGAATTTTGATTATGTTTATTATCGGTGTTTAAAATGAGAAATAATCAATTTTTTACGATGTCTAATTGTGTCTCCTAATTACTTGTTTCTAATTCATTTCATTAAACACTGAAAGTTTCACATTTTCTTCAATTTAAATTAACTCAATTTTTTGATAGAACTATAAACTTATTTGGTTTGATCATTTACTGGGAATGAGTAAAATAACTTTTATCATAAAAACTAAACTATCACAATCATTGAGTCAACTCATTTTTACTTTTTGTTTGGTAGTCAAGTTTTCTGTGCACTGCTGACCTCTCTTGGTACAGAACTCAATTAACCTTCTGGACCAATATCAACTATGTTATTCGAAGAGACACTACATAGGAAAATAAGCGAATGACCAATCAACGAATATCCAAAGCATACGAAATCTTTTGACCTTAACATGTTCCACAAGTTGGCCATATCAAAAGTAAACAAATAATGTACCGACAGAAAAGACAACCAATTCAACCATTTAATTTTAATTCTCGGCAATCGTAGACTTTGTTTTGTTCATCTTTTCCTCTCCAATTGATTGTCTCAATTTTTACAGCGAAAAAGTCATGATGATTTTAAACCGTTTCTCGTCATCAAAACATTTAATTTCTTGAAATAATTTATGATTTACTTTCTTTTCAAGATTTAATTCAATTCCATTGACCTCTAGTCATTCCAATTCATCAAAATCACCAAACCAACAAAGATTCAATTCATCAAAATCGTCGCAAGTCTACAAACTCATTTCTACTCATTTGTTTATTTTCTCTTAACCTGAACTTTCATTCTTCACCCATACTCATATGCTTATGGTGTTTCTCCAGCTAATCTAGAATTTTATTCCATTGGTGATGCTCTACAATTAAGTTCTGATCAACGTGAGTAATTAAAGGTCTCGGTGAAGGTTTTGGCGATCAGCTGATTAGAGCCTAAGGTTTACTTTTCCTTTACCTTAATGATAAGATTAATTTACTTGATTTGTTTTCTCTTTTTAAAGGTAATTCCCAACCTGCGATAATCAGTGGCCATCAGAAAATAGTTAAATCATTTGGTGATCTAAATAAAGAAGTTAATCAACTGGTTGATTCATTTGATTCTGTCCTTGGTTTGACTAAAGGTGATGTTGTCTCTTTGTGGTCATCAAATTGTTATGAATGGATATTAATTCAATTGGCTTGTGCTCGCTATGGGTTAGTTTTGTGCACCCTTAATCCAGTTTACAAATTACCCGAACTGGAATATGCTCTTGCCAAGTCGGGGGCCAAAGTTTTATTCGTACCTGGTCAGTCTTCCCAACAAACGGTGGTCAATGATTTCGCCAACATAGCGAGTAAATTGAATAGGAAAACTAATTCAACTCTTGAGAAATTGGTTCAAATTGATGGTGACAATTTAACTTCATTAGAATTTGACAAATTCTCTTTAAAACAATTGTTATCATCGAGTGATGGATCAACTACAACTTCATCAAGAGTCAATAGTGATGATCCAGCGATCATCATGTTCACTTCGGTAATACAGATCAATCCGAATACAATTACCAACTTTTCATTTCAATGTTTCTAATCACAGGGAACAACCGGTAAACCTAAAGGAGCCTTATTATCACATTGTAATCTAATCAACAATGCACAATTAACTGCTCGAAGACTTGGTCTTGATGAACCAGGAACTGTTGCCGCTATTCCAGTTCCTCTTTTCCACATCTTTGGCCTTGTCTATGGGATCACAATGATGGCCCGAATGGGAATCACAATCACTCTTTCTGGTTATCGTTACAATGTTAAGAGTTTGGTTGAGACAATTAATGAAAATAACTGTTCCCATGCAATGATTGTTCCAGCGATGACGATTGATTTAATCAATTATCTAGAGAAAAACAACATCACTATGCCTTCACTTAAAAGTTTGAATTGATCTCAAATTGCCCTCGAACAATTAAACTAATCATTCTTTTCTATTTTTAATTGTAGCCGTGATCACCGGTTCAGCTCCAACCACCGTTGAAACTGTTCATATTAGATTCTTGAAAGTAAATCCTCACACTGAAAATTACCTTATTCGTTATGAATCCACAGAAACTGGTACTGATTCTAAATCTAATTGCTCATCGTCTTTTTGTTCAAAAGAAAATCGATTTCGAATTTGTATTCGAATACATTGACAGTTCAAGAGAATCGATTTTTCTTTCCGAATAGATCGAGTGGTGAAATCAAGAAAAATAATCGATAGCAAATGTTTCCAATGCACTGACGAATGACACATAAGAGAATATCGACTTACCTTTGTAAAAATTCAGTTCAACTAATTAACAACAACCGATAGATGTTGAATGTAAAAACACAATTAGTACTGTTGGCAAAGAAAAGATAAACACCTCGTCTCCTTGAAAGAGACGAGATGGAGATAAAAATAGAGATGAAGATGAAGGTGAAATGAAAGTGAACATGAATATGAAAATCCCAATGTAAAGCTAAAATATGTTCAGTTGGGATGAACTAACCCTTCTCCTCGTATACCTCAACTATCATTTTTTCATGTTCTATTTTTATCTTATATCTTCTTGTTTTAAAGTTAGATTTACTCAATTATTTAATATTAATTATTTGTTTTCTCAAACAAAAAGAGAATATTATGTATTTCTCAATCTAATATCAAACTCTACATCAACTAAATTTTAATATTATTCACATTGTTTTTTACCTACCAATTCTATCAATTACAACTATTATCATCAACATAAATATACAGGGCGTAACAACCGTATATCCGGACTTTCGACGCTTTACCATATCTAAGCTATTTATTAGGTCAGAGTTTTTTCTTGAAGATTCAACAGAGAAAATGTGAAATTTTTGTTGTGTTCTGGTTTAGAACTTTTCAATAAAGCCGCTACCGAGCATTGGCTTCTCAAAGTTGTAAAAGTGGTACATTTCGATGCAAAACTTTTCCCGAGAAATTTTTTCGGATATTTGGTTGTTACGCCCTGTATAACGAACGAGTTGTTACATGAGAGCATAGCTTTTTAAGATGATCTTGATGTTTTCAATAGATGTAACAACAATTTAAATATAATTTAAAATTTAACTTAATCACAACCAACTTATAACCAACTCTTATATTTTTAATGTTGTTACTAGGAAAGAGGAATGGGAATGATTAAAATTTTAAAATTAAAATTATACAAAGTAATACAATCAATGTCGAAGGTGATCATGATACTCTGATCATTTTGCACAAATTAATAGGATTAATCTAAGAAGATAATTTTTATATTTGAAGATATTATTTATTATCTTCAGTATTATTACGATTACAAAGCTTTTTCTTAAGGTGATGGCTCATACCGCTTTTAAACAATGTCGTTTTGTCACAAGTAAAACATTTATACATTATTTTTTTTGGCTTGTAGATGATTTTTTATAACAGCAGTGTAGTCAGGGTGAATCCTTACAGTCTGAGCATAAGCACCTATATTTTCGGTTGATTTTGATATAAAAAGATTTGACAGAACCCTCAAAAAAATTATAATCAGAGAAAGTCATAAGTTCACCATCCTTCAACATTTGATAGCGATATTCATCATTATCCTGTAGCTTGAATGTTGTACAAATACTGGGCATTGATTCATACTTTTGTTTGCCGATATTATAAACTATCCATTTTGAAAATTGTGTTAGATGTAGGAATCTCGTTCTTTTCTATTTGCTTTTTATTCATTTCTTTTCATTCCATCGCGCATCAGGGGCGCTGGGTAATAGAAACAGGCAATCAACTTAATTAGATGTTTTAATATTCGCGCTTTGTACTTCAAATCTTAACCGCTTAATCTGATTCAAGCGTCAAGTTTTAGAAATTAGTAATTTCAAAGTATTTTGCGCTAAATTATGTAATTGTCTCATTCCATTTTTTCTTTAGTTTAATTAACTTATTGGTTATGAATTTCAATCAGGAGTATTATGACACGTGTGAATTGTGTAAAAATGATCCACTCTCAATAGTTAGTAAATGCATTTTGTCTCTTTCTTGTTCATTTTATTGATTCTGATTTCGTTTTCATTTCAGTAGATCAAACATGTAAATTCAAAGCGGATAGGCAAGACAAATTATCCTTGTTCTGATGAATTTCCATCCTTTGTAGAAGAAGTCAAGGAAGGTGCCAGGCTAGTGATTGAATATGGATACCCACCATGTAGATGTCACATAGGAAGAAAAAGAAATGTCCCAATAATTTGACCAAAAAAGATCTCTTTTTCGATAAAATGCTTGACAAAGCATTTGCAGAAATAGAAAATACAACAACATTACAAACAAATCAGTTTCCTCCAAAAGTTCAGTTTCTTAATTTCTCTTATTAAAATATAACAATTAGTCGTGTTTTGCTTAAAATTTATTCACGATCATAAGGTGTCATTCACGTGTACAATGATGTTAACGTTAGAAGCCCATTCAAGATTTGAAACTACTTGGTCCTTTTCAAGTATTAGAACTGGTGTTGGGTCGAATTGAGGTTTAGGAATAATCGGTACTTGACTGAGGTTGATATTCCGCAATTTAGACGCTTTCACTTGAACTACAACTGAAAAACCAATGTAGCTTTCACTTCAGTCACTTATGTAATAAGCTGGCTGACATGATCCAATGTATTTGAGAAGCCCGAAAAGAAGATAAAGATAATTAAGATTAATTGAAAATTTGAAATTAATAAGGCTACTTACTGCGTCGACCTTCGATTATCCCCGATGGCGTATATGACATTTTTAAATATTATCCGACACGAAAGAAAGAAATAATTAAGTTGATCTTCAATAAAATAAAATTTAAGGTTAAATATGTAAAGTTAAAAAGCGTTATTTACTTAATGAACTTTGATGTCATTTGATGACCGCCAATTATGAAATAACACGACACATCTTGTAACAAATAAATACAGTTTAAAGTTGAACAAATTTCAATCAATTATCAAATTTCTTTTTATCCTCTAAATATTTGGTGACCAAAGGATCATTCAGAACTTCATGTAGAGTGAGACTTTTGCCAAGTTGAAATTGTCAATCTAATTGAACGACTTTATCCTTTGGTTTGTTCTTTCTAGGGAAGAGATTGTAAAAAAAACTGTGACGAAAAATTCTATCAAACATAATTAATTGATCAGTGGTTAGTGTGTGAACAGATTAATTACAACTAAATACCTGATATATACTTTCTCATCAAGATAATGATTGTTTTACCTATTACCGGTTATCTCTTAACTATCGAATCATTATTTATCCTGTCTTGTATTAAATAACGAGATGATAAGTTAGAATAGTTGATAGGTAAAACTATATCTTTAATTACCTGAACCTAATTAAAAGACATGATAGTAAATGAGTTTGACAATTTAGAGATAAAGTTTCAGTACCGGTAATTGGTAACAAAACAATTAAATCTAAATTGTTATAAATAAATTTCTAAATTGTCAAACCGTTTACTCTCGTCTTTTTAATTAGTTAATTAGATTTGGTTAAACAAAATGATGATTGTAAAAAGTTAATTTAATTGCTTGTTTTAAAAACCCAGCGCCTCTGATGCGCTACTTTGAGGAATTTTCGGGATTACAAATTATTTCTTCTAATTAAAGAAAAATGTTGATAAAGACTTGGAAATAATTTCTATCGATTTCAAATAAAACAAATTTGAAGAATAAATAGTTTCCTTTAATGAAAGGATAATTTTCTTCAATTAATTATATTAAAACTAAAATAAGGAATATAAACTTCCCATAGATCCATTGCCCACGTAATTCACAAACCATCTCCCTTGCCACCAATAGCGAAATGAGTTGGATAAGGAGGAGGTGACTGTTGATACAACAACCAGTCCACTAGGTCTCCTACATTTTAATACCAAATTATCTTAGTAATCAATAAAACTAATTTATTAAGTTGAGAAGCTTTTTTTTAATAAATTTTGAATTGAATTTAATGAACTTATCTCATTCATCTCCTGTGCCAAATCGTTAGATCACTCGAGTTCTGACGAAAATATATGTACCATATTGATGAGTAATCTCGGCTTTTTGTGCCCTTTAAAGGAGATCGTGAATATGATCTATTTCGAATTGAGCGAAATACTGATATATTTCAGGTTTAATTCCCAACATAATCAACCTTATAAGTTTTCTTTCATCAATATCAACATTTATTCTTTTGCTCAGTTTAATTTTCTCAGGAATAGATGATAAAACTGGTTGATTTTCTTTGTGTTTTCCTTGGTAAAATTGAGTTTCTAACCAGTATCCGTAATTCGAATTAACGATATCTCTCAGAAACATTTGTTTCATCAAATTATAATCAGCAATTTTATTTTTTACATAAGAGATGTACCAGAGTTTAATTGTACCGGTGATAAATAATGGGAATCGTTGTAGTCGAAGACTGTCGTCCCAACCAACAGCAATCGTTTCGAACTTACAATGTTCGAACCATGCAAAGATATCTTGTCCATTTTCTCCACTTAGACGGTACATATTTAAATTTTGCTCAGACAAGAGACTATTTTTTATGATAGACATTTTCGTCTACTATTACAATTTTTCGCTTATTTATCAAAAGAAAACCGAACTTTTCAATGTACAATAAATTATTGAACTTGTGTTAAAACTTTGAACACAGATTTTAAGTTAATCAAGTTTTGATATTGACTAGCTTACTTTTAAGATGTTGCCGTCAACACGTTACAAAATAAATAACCTGACATAAATTTTCACCCGACTTGCTCTTAAAGCTATCTTCAAATATTCAATTTTATCACAAACTCTAAATTTTTTTCAACTGTAGCTCAAAAACTTACCAGTTCGACTACTTGAGCTGATATAACCAAGTGATTGATAGTTGATCAAGATTTTAATATCGCAAAAAAGAATCACAAATTCACAGGATAAATCAAATCCTGGTACCCTCACCAATTTTAACAACAATTTGAAGTTAATTTCAGAATTTAACTTAATCACAACCAAATTATAACTGGAGGAAACTTAGGTCACAATCATTTAAGTTTTACTATTTATTTATTGTAAACACTATTTTCCACACCGAAAATGGCTGAAACAATGTCATTTATTTGGTTAGAAGGGAGAGAAATTTCTCTCTTCAATTTTGCGTCATCATCACTAACAAAAACAACCAATAAGCTAGACCAGGTACGTGAGAGGTGGTACCTGGTTGTGTTAATTTTAAACTGGTTGTAACTAGTTTGTTACATAACCAACTCTTATATTTTTAATGTTTTTACTAGGAAGTGGAATGGGGAATTGATAAAAATGATACAAAGTAATACAATAAATGTCTTCTCGAATATTCTAAAATGAAAACACCTTCGTGCTGTACCTTTTATTCAAGTTGGAACGATTATGCAAATTTCTCTAAAGTCCACACATTATTCCTTGTAGCTATTTTGAAGTTATCGAACCATTTGATAACATCATTGTTTTCTCCAGTGAAATATGTGATATGAACAGGTTGATTCATACTTTTGACGGGCTCAAGAGATGGATATGATAACATTCTAGGTTATAGTTACATTTTTTCATAATCATTTGATGAGAACTAAAAGCTTGCCATAATCTGATTTCAACCCACCACAGTAAAGAACCGACTAGATTAAAATTTCCCATGGAGGTAAATTGTAGTGATTATAGTATAAAACAATTCTCGTTGCCAATTGGTAGTGAATTGATTCGAGCGAAGAAGTTTTTTAACACAAAATTATTATGAATAGCTACTCAAAATTTGGAGTATTAGATGACGTTGACAGTATTAGTCTCCCCACTTGTCTATTAAAACTTATTACCGGTAATCAAATTTCTGATAGTCGCCATGATGAGCCCACAGGCCTAACCGATGATAATTCAAAACGATTAAATGAAAAAACAATACTGATATTTATAAGGATAACCGCTAAAGTTTTGTATTAAAAAATATTTGATATAATAATGAAAGATTTTAATTTATATAAAAACCGGTGTATCGAAAATAACAAAAATAAAAAGCGTTCATATAAATTCAAATTGCTGGTTATTTCTAAGATCTGCTGGGATGTACTAAATTGCTGAGGCTTTGTTCATAATCCAAGTTTCTTTCTCCTCTTGGAATTCATTTTACCGGTCCTCTCCAATGAACTAAATCAAATTAATTTTCCAAGTTCTTCTCCTTAGTAGATTTATCTAATCCAATCAATGTGAGATAAAATGGTTGTCGCTTTTTATAGCGTTTTAAACTGACGGATATGAGTTCGAGGCATTGAATTGCCACATAAACATATTTATTAATATTTACCGGTGAACTCAAATCATCAAGATTCCATGAGAATTGGACACCATTGTGGAGAAAAAGCCCAAAGATTTTATTCCATCACCTTGCTAAATATATTTTCCGAATCCACATAACCGGTAATCTTCATTTGCTCTGAAAGCGGTTCAACTCGCCAAGAACATAAGAGAATTGGGCGAATGTGAGATCTCTTGGACCCAAATCCGTACCGGTAAGAATCTCCAATTCATAATCACGAGTCAGCACAATGGTGGCTTTGTTACCTTGAATGAGCTTTTACCTTGAACCTTCAGAATATAAACCGGTAAAAATGTTAAGTAAAATATTCGGTAAATATTGAATATTATTCAGATGGATTACTTACAAAAATTAATAGAAACATCTCGATACCATAACTGGTGAGACATTACTTTGTATTTCTACAATAAATTTCGCTTTAATATACTCAATATTAGTTTAGTTCAAAAGTCAGTTATTCTTAACCGGTAGCTCTTCTTTGGGAATGATTGTAATTAAATTCCATGGTTGTATGTCACCATCCTATCCAATAATGTTTTCGCCCGGTAATCCAACATGGAGAGCAAAGTGGCTTTTTAAATCCTTCGAAGTGTCGTAAACAATTGGCTGTATTCAACCATCCCGACTGGTATTCAGAAAAATGATGTATTTTTTTATCATTGGATTTTCCACCTCTCAACATTGTTCAAGCTCCCAGTAGTATTGAGTGATAATCTTCATTACTCTGAATTTGTATCATTCTTGTCAGGGTGATATTTACGGGTGAGATCCAAATAACTGCGAAAAAGATCGGTAAAAAAGCTTAGTAAGTTAGTACACAATTATAAGAAAAGAATACTTACATTTTCATTATTGAGTACTGGCTGGTGTCAGCTAATATAAAGAAATCTCTTATTCGGTACAACATGTTGATTAACACAATTAAAAACAACAAAAATTAATCAATAAAAACAAGGTAAAAATTTGTGTAAAACAAAAACTTGAAGAACGGAATTTAATAATCTCATACAATCGGTTTTTAACAATTCTAAATTAATCATTTATAAGAGCTAGTGTGAGTTAAGTGGACGAAAACAGCACCAATAACTGGTTAGGCTTAGTTTTTAGCCGGGTGCTACTGTGCGCGCGGATACGGTGATTCAATTGAATTTTCGCATTTGAAAGCTCATTTTTCTAAAAAGAAAATAGTAATTATCCGATTAATTAATTAAAAAAATCAAGTACATTTGTACTCGTTCCTGTGGAAAAACTGAATTAATAAGGGAAAACTAATTTGCAAAAAACCCACAAAAGTAGATTAATTATTAGTTAATCGATAAATAGTTAATTATTAATATTGCGAGGTATTAAATTTAGTCTAAGATTATTCCGAGTCTTTTGCTGTCTAGAGAATTCCAATAGAATACCTCAACTTGTAGAAGGAGTATGGATATGAACATTTTGATTCTCAGGGTTTTCCAGCCGTTCAGAAGTTGTGATATACAGGGTGATAAGATTGTTGAAGGAGATGTTGGTAGATAAAAGGTTCTTCATCAGCTTTATTTGTTCATTGCTAAATCTCATCATTTATTTCTAAAGCTTTCTAAAGGCTCTTCTGATAATAAAAGGGCGAGGAACCAACCTTCTTGACCCGTTATGGAAAGGTGATGAATAATCAGTATTTCTATAAGTTCCTTAATGAGTTCTTCAATCTGATTTAAGACCAACTCTAAGCTTTTGAATTTTTGACTTAAAGTCATACAATTTCTGGTTTCTACTATTTACCTACACACCTCTGGTGACCTGAATTACCAACGAGATATGTACTTAAGTATAACGAGTTGAGTTTGGCCTGAATTGAGTTAAACCCTATGGTGATTAAGTCTTAAGCTGTTCAACGTTTCAATAATGTATGTAAATCAAGTATAAGTATTTTTAATGGTTAAGTATATTTGTGAATTAAAGGAAGGTTTCATAAAGATAAAAGTTTGATACATGGGAAGTGAGAAGGAAGGGGAAAATCGAGATCAAACGAGATCGGTACATGTACCTAAGACTTTAGACCTGAATCTAGACAAATTGATGCTAACTGGGGGAGGTCCACAATTACGGCAGCCGATGGTAGTGATGAGGATAAAGGATGGAGATAGACGAGGTTGGAGATGAAGGAAATCACAAGGATGGAGATAAGGTAAAGGAGGTGACGAGGTAAAGGGAACACAAGGATGGAGATAGAACAATCTAAACTAGATCGTATGGTGCTTATGATAATGATGAAAAATATCAAACATACACAATTTGGTTAGGTTGATGATTTGGTCGATGAGAGAGAGAGAAAAACAAAATATATGGTGATGATGATGTTGAGATGACGGAGGTCAATTCGAAACTGTGGGCTCTCTTCCTTACCCCTTCTTGAGTTATGCCGAAAGAGAAAAGACAGAGGAGAAGAAAGAAGTTGATTGGTCAAAAGAGAGAGAAAGAAATCAAACTCAAATCAACCTCTCTCCTTCAACCCTTTGTTAATTTTATTTTTGTTTAAGTTTTTGCTGCTCTACCCAAGGGAAGGGTTCACCTTTCACCCTTAGCCTTGGTAGAGCTTTTTTCAATCAACCCAATCAATCATAATTAATTTGTTTTCGAACAAAAATGAAAACCAAAAGAAAATAGAAAAGGGTTTCGGATTTCTTTTTCTAAGTTGGGAAGAGGAGGAAGGAAAAGATCAAGTAAAGTTTGAGGTTAATGGGAACCTAATCCTTTTCCTCCTCTTCCCTCATCATCTGCCACCTCTAACCCATCCTTGCTTCGTATTAATATGTTTTCCATAAATTCTATTGAATTCAGTTTCCTTTTCGCTTTTCTACTTGTTTCAACTAGTCTCTTTTCGCATTGATTATTAAATTGTCTTTTCCTTTAACCATTGGCTTCATAAAGTAACGCTCTTTGTTTTTCTGCATATTCACACAAGTCTTTTTTCAATAAAAATATTCTTTATGGTTTTCTAGTGAGGTTCGGAATCGTATATCATCAGCGTTGAAATCATAAATCAAGATATTTCAATTAGTTATAAACAGCATAAAAACGCTAAAGCTTATTACTACTAAAGCGCTCATCTTATAAATTATCACTACAATTGTGTCTTCTATTTTTCATCTTGCATTTCATTTTTGGTAGAGATGGAGAGCACAACACAAATTTCTGAAAACAAAAAACGTGAACTTAAGGATTTCTTCGCAAATCTGATCAATCTTATTCCGGAAAACAATAGACAAAACGAAATAGAAAAATATAACAATTTATTTGATCTAGTTTTTCTAGTTTTTCAGGATATAGGGAAGAAGAGGATGAGAGGGAAGATGAGGTCATGGAAGAAAGGGAAAGCGAGGCTGGCGAGAGAGAACTTGATAACAATACGCAATCAACTTCAGGGCCTGAGCAAAGTATTGAGGATGAAGAAGATCAACAGGAGGAAGAGGGTAGTGAGGCAGTTCGGGGTTGCGAGTGGGGGTGCGGAGCAGGTTAAAAGAGAAATTCAGGAAAGATTGGCTGAAAAGAAAAGACGGGAAGATGCGATTTGGGAACAATTTAGAGCCTCTGTAATCGATGAAACTGCTTTTACATCAGAGATTGAAATAGACGATATTTCAATCTTATAGACGATATTTCAATCTTATTATATTTCAATCAATCTTATATCTTATTCTTAGAAAAACTTAACGCAGATGAAGAATTTATCTGACTGAAGACAATCGATGATTTGATTGAACTATTTATTAATAATTTGGATTCGATTCTGTGGTTAGTTAAAAGTCTTAATGACTACGATTAACATCTTCAGAATGGAATAAAATAAGTGATTAATTAAGTAGTTAAAAGAAACACTCTTTATGTAGAAAAGGTAAAGATTTCGACGTTTTGATGTTACGATCTGTTTGAGTTGAATGTTGTTGTTGTTTCTCTTGGTATCAAGTGTTAATGGTTTTCACCAGAAAAAAGAGAGAAAGAGAGAAACTGAGAGAGAGAAAAAAGAAGAAACTGGTTTACTTCCCGTCGTTACTGGTTCCCTTGTTTTCTCAACTTGGAATATAAATTTTCTCTATTTCTCTAATAGAATAATGATAAACATTAAATAGAGAGTGAGAGAGAAAATTAAAAAAAACTGGTGACTTTTTTCTTTGCTTAAACTTCGGGTTATTCGTTTTTTTTATTCTTACTGTTGTTGTCAAGTGATGATGATGTAATGTTGAAAGAGTTAACAAAATGTAAAGACCTTTTACCGATGATAAAGAGAAAAAGCACCAGGAAAGATATTGTATGTATTATGACAGGAAGATGATTGTAGGTCAAGCTTTTTTTATATTTAAAGACTTGAGAGAGAGAGAGAGTGAGTGAGTGAGTGAAGGATAAATGTTGGTGATGGCGGAAAATCTGGTTATGTTGTTGTTATTACTGTTGCTGTCGTCTCCAACTAAATCATTAACTTCCAACGATCAGAATTTAAATGAAAACGATGATCAACCCAAGAAAAAGGAAGAGGATCATTTACTTATAAATGTAACAATAAACTCGATGAAGAATTGATGAAATTAAGGGGAGAAATGGTAAGTTGTTGTTTTCTTGATTCTCTTGTGATTATTTCCTCTCTAATTGCGGTTGATTTAACTAATTTATATACTATTTTAGCCTTTATGTTTTATCGACAATAATCAGGTTGGTTTGACGACGACGACAGTTGGACATGTCGCTTTTGTCCCAATTAAATGCTCTGAAACAATCGATCTCTGAATACAAAAAGGCTCTCAATGTGATCGTCAATGGAGATGAGGTTGAACATTATGGCGATGGCCAATTCAATGGGCAGTACAGTTCATCTTTGATCTCAATGGATCAAGAAAATGATTTACCAGGGGATGAGGATGAAATCGATGGTGATGATGTTATCACTTCGGATGACGAAAGAGAGAGAGAGTGATGATTACCAAGGTTTGTGTTGGTAAAATGATGGCTAAGATTGTTAGCAATTAAATTGTGATGATGATTAAGAATATTGTTAACCGCACTAGGAGAAATTGCCATTGACACTACCATTAGTTGAGGTATTGTTGTTGTTGGTGTTTTGGTTGTGATTGTGATTTTGGTTGTTGTTGGTTGTGTTGGTGTTGGGCACTTTGAGATTAACTTTGAAACAATTTTTACTTGTTAAATGTGATGAATATGATCCAGAGTGGGAGAAACGTTTACCACAGTGGGAACATTGGAAGGGTTTATGACCTGAGTGGATTCTTATGTGTTCCTTGAGGTGATGTTTGAATTTAAAAGCTTTACCACCTTCGGAACCCTTAAATTTACGATCTGTAAGTGATTACGTCGCTAGTGTTTGGGTTTTAGTTGTTGGTGTTGGTGTTGTTGAACTAATTCGAATTAATTGATGAGGATGGAGATTTAATATCACTGATTACACTATTACTCTCTCGGTGGGACCTCCAAAATGAAGACAATCGATGATTTGATTGAACGAGTTATTTTTATTAATTATTTGAATTCGATTCTGTGGTTAGTTAAAAGTCTTAATGACTACGATTAATGTCTTCAGAATGAACTAATTTTACATATTTGCGCTTCTACTTTTATACCCAAAAATTAGGTACAAAGTATCTAATTTTTGACATTGATTGATTAAGTTTTCGTTGGCAAAAACAAGCTAATTAATTAAAACTTTGACAATTTTCAGTATATTATTTCTTTTTTAGAAAGTGAAGGTGACATTGTGCTATTTTTGTTACACTTGCAATGTCGATGATATGCTGAAATCTCTTGGAGATCATGGGCTCAAGCAATAATCGAACTCATGCTAGTTTCCTCATGGGCCTATACAAATTGTATTGCAGCTATGCACGTATCATACGATCAACTTCTAGCTTAAGATTTGTAAAAACAAATAAGAAAATAATAAATGAGCGGTTGACCGCTAGGCAAGCCGGTCGAACTCCAGAAGGCAGAAGAGAGCTTGCCTTTTGGTTAGAAGAGTAAATTGTGCATATTTTATATATTCATATACCATAATCACCCTCATATAATTATATATGATATATATGTATATAATCCTATATAATCATAATTATTCTCATCGTAAATATGTGCATCTTCAGAAAAAAATGAAAAAATAACAAAATTTTCAAAAATACAAAAAAATTGAATCATCCTCATTGTAAATAATTATTCGAATCTTCATTGTTTATAACCATATGCTCCAATATAGAATTTACCTTCACGTGGTTTGGGGTGTTTAAACCAAAAAATTCTGCAAAAAGTTTTTCTTCATGTACGATTGGCATCCTTGTGCATAACAGAATCTCAAGGTCTCTAGCATACGATTTCTGTTTGTTAGTAGTCAAAAATATTTCTTGCAATTCTCCTACTCTCACAATAGCCAATGTCACGGTTTGTAGCTTACACAAATCATTTATCGACAACTCGTAGAAGTTGATTGCATATTTACAAATAACATTTTCTTTTTTAACCTACTATGATCCACGACCTTGATTGATCGTGTGATGATGAAATTTTCATCATCATCACTCTTCTCTTTCTCTCTCTCACCCAAATTCCTTTCTCTCTTTCACTCTCTCTGTCTATATGAATCTCTTTCTCCTCTTTCTCCTCTCTCCGCCCACATTCCTTATCCTCTTTCTTCTTTTCCTGTCTACCTTTCTTCATTTCTCTCTATCTATTTCCTTTTCCCTTATTTTTGTCTCAACTTAGCCAACAACCACAACAAGTAAAATCTAATAATTATAATTGAATTGTTTGTATTTTTTGTTAATATTTTGAAATATTATTCAAACATATCCAAGTGTTTTTGGTCCATTTTGATACAATTTTTACTCGATAAGGTAAATTAATCTTATATTTGTTTATTTCTTTCCCCTTCCTTCCCAAATCATTTCCTTACCACAACGGGTGTCCGTTGTGGTGGGACTCTTTCCTCTCCTTGTCATTTATCAATAAAAAAGTTCAACAATTCGGGTGCTCGAATTGTCGGATTTATAAATTCAAATATAAACTAAAATTAGAACACACAGAATATGCAGCCGAACTTTCGTTGAATCAAACCTCCATTGCGCCGAATCTCAGTCAATCGAATCTCAGTCAAGCTGAGTCTCACTTGAATAATAAGCCAAATCGTCAGATTATATCTCAGCCAAATTAAAGTTCAACATTGATAAAGTCAAAATTAAAGTTAATCACCAGAATCTCATCACCAGAATCTCATCACCAGAATCTCATCACCAGAATCTCATCACCAGAATCTCATCACCAGAATCTCATCACCAGAATCTCATCACCAGAATCTTATTATCAGAGTCTTATTATCAGAGTCTTATTACTTGAATTTTATCATTATAATCTCATTATTCTAACAGATAAGCCGGGTTGCCCGACTAATCCCTTTCTTTTTGTTTTTCTTCAACTTCTTTTTTTCTTTTGTAAAAGGTTATTTAATTAATAAGGTTACAATTGTCAAGTTAGAAAATCAATTATAAATAGACAGTAATTAATTTAATAGTTAATCGATTTAGGAAATAATAACAATTAAACCTAGACCATTAATCTCCAGAAATTGTCGATTATAATTTAGTGAATACAGGAAATAGTAGGATAATCAAGTAATAAACCTTTAGTTACAATAGTTAATAGATTCACCTGTTTGGTTGGTTATTTGCTGTAAAATTTTTATCGGGATTTCCACTTGGTTATGAGCTTCTGCAATATCTTGGAGTGACTCACTTGCAGCATTTTTCCCCACCACTGTTCCAGGTTTACGTTTAACATTTTTCTTCCCTCCAACTAAATATTCAAATTGTGGAGGAATTATCCTGTTCATAAGGCCTTCCCTTGAATTACCTGGAGAAATACAATAAAAGATTAGGATGAGAAAAAGGTTAGATTTAGACAATCGAAAAAAGAAAAACGAAAAACTTACCAGTGGCTAGAAAAATACATTTTTTTCCTTCGTGTGTAAATTTATCTCCTTCATGATAATTTTTATCAAGTTTATTTGAAGCACAGACAGATTTTTTACCATAGCTATCAATAAATAAAGCGAAGTTATCACAGTTTTAAGTTTTTAAAAGCATGTTGACACTTGAAAGAGTGAAAAAAAGTATCTGAAAGTTTTAAACACTAGCTGATTGGAGTGGCGAAAGCTCCCTCTCTCTTTCATCTTTCTTTTTCCAAAATAGCGCGAAAATGAAACCAGTTTTAATTGTGATTAATAATATGGTCAACTCGAAACAATTAGTTTCTGGTCAATCAATTAACTAGAATTTACAACTAGTCCTGTTTGTGATTAATAATATGAACAAAATTTCTGGTTAATCATGTTTACCAAATTATTTAAAATAGTAAAAAAATTATATTTAAATTAGAATGCTATGATTCAATTATCTGGCTCTTTGCTTTTTGTCAATTAATTTTTTTTCTCATCATCGATTATATTGATGAGACAGTTTGGTTTCCAATGTCTTTCAATATCATCTTGTGTTGAAAATCCTCGATTACAGCCCATACAAACTAAAATGCAATTATTTTCCATTGTATGACCAACTACTTTTTCCTTATCTTTATCAGAAAATTTCATCTTACATGAACAGCCACTGAAAGAACAACGATTAGTTTCTCCGTCCATCAAAGCTCCATCCTGACACAATTTTGTCATTGTTGTAAAGAAAATTGGTTCCATATTCGATAGACGCACTATTTGAAATGCTTTTCTTCTTTCGACGAATATCATGTACTCGGACGATTCTCTGCAAAATGAAGAGTAATCAGTAACATGAAAAATTATATCGTTTTTGGTTGAATTAAATCTAGTGAACGATTCCAAAATTTGATCAACCAGAAACAAATTGTTTCAAGTTGATCATATTTTGATCATATTGATAATCACAATTAAATCTAGTGAACGATTCTAGCTGAAAAAAGAAAAACAATGAAATCAATTCCTTAGAAATCGAAAAACTTTTTTTTAATTTTTCTTATTTATTTCAATTATTAATATTAACCAATTTTCTTAATTGCTTGGATCTGTTGAGTTAGTATGAAAGTTGCTCGTTGTGTTTTCTTTACAAATGTTTCATTTTCGTCGAGAAGAGGAGTATTATTGATTTCTTCTCTGGCAAGTCTGGTTCGCAATAAAACATTATGACCACGTATTCTCCTTAGCGTGAAGGCACAAGTTAAAGGGGATTGATCGGAATGATTGACCAATTTCTCAACATCGAGGGCAGGGGTATTTTTGGTCAAATTTTTTGAATAACAGATATAATCTATGCAATTGCCGTCATATGTTTGGTCATCACTGGACGGGCACATTCCATATCTAAACAGCATAAAGGAAAGAAGAGCTGAATCTTTAGCGGCCGCTTTTTCCTCTGGTGTTGCCCAAAAAAGATTTTTTATATTAAAATCCCCTGTCATAATGATGGCATGAACTGGGTCAACATAATTACTATTTAAATCGTATCCGCCAAAAGTGAAGGTGTCGAAGGCAGCAAAAATTTTGCTCATCCATTCCTTCACAGGGTGGCTTGGCTGGCGGTATGTGTTTACATATGCTAACCGGAAGTCCTTGTCCAGGGTGAATACACCGGCATTATATATGACAGGACAGCCGAAATCCAATTTCTTTAAATGTTGCCTCAAGGCTGGTGAAACTTTTGATAATATTGGCGGAATCGAGTAACGAAAGTGTTCTTTCAGCACCAAAGTACTCAACTATTGGGTGAGTACAACTTCTAGTTGCTCGCTCAACGGAAAGTCCTCCAAAATTATTCAATCTTTTTTGGACTCAGTCACTTTCCGTTTCCTGGAATCCTGCTATGAAGTCAATTTTGTTGTTGGTGTAAAAAGAGACAGGCTCATTGACACAATTCATGTTTGACCTGACATTTCGAGAAAAAATATTTATAATCATTATACTTTAATTATATTGATGAACAAAATTTAACCAATAAAAATGAATCACCTGATAAAAACAGCTAATGAATAATCAATAAGAACTAAAACAAAGACTAAATTTTGATTTAAAGCAATTAACTATTTTGAAACAATTGAATCGAATTTCAGGATGGCGCGGATCTTCACTAATGAGTTGATGTATCGATACATCGAGAGAAGTGAAAAATTGATTCGATATTATCAGATGTGAGTATCGAGTCCATAGTTGTACGAATAGGCTTCGAATAGAATTTCTAGTTAATCATTAATCATTTAATTCTTCATTTTCCAATTGCTAATTGTCACCATGGAGTGGAAAATTGCCGAGTTTGTCGCGGTGCAAATCTAAGCAGGAAAAGTGGTAGTTTTACCCTCAGAAGATTATACAAATATTGGTGATTTTCATAAAAGTGTTGATTGTTTAATTCATCAAAGCAAAAAGAAAGCTTTTTTCCTTGCTTCAGGTAAGATATGATTTATTTATGTCAGATCATTTTAATTTGTTCATTGTTTGTTGTCATCTTTCAATCACTTTTTGTCAGGTATTGCCTGACACTGACACTTTCTCTACATCTTCTATTAATGGTGTAAAGAAGGTGTAGAGTCTTGAATCAATCTAACAAGTAAGTGTAGCTAAACCTTTTGTACACCATTAATAGAAGATGTAGAGAAGGTGTAGAAAGACTTAGATCAATTCAAGACTCTACACCATCTCTACATCTTTTATTAATGGTGTAGAGAAGGTGTGGATGTCAGGCAGTGCCTGTAAAATCCCATTATCTATACCTAAATTTAAAAAACACCTAGAACGTAATTACGTAAAAAAAAGAAAAAACAAGAAAAAAAGGAAGAACAGACTTATTATTGTCTCTGTTCACAATGTAATAGTTGTACAGATAACAAAGACCGGTGCAATTTATCATATACGAGTACTCTTAGCTCTCATATGCACCGTCGATACAATATCGAGTTTGAGTGTCTATATTGTAACAAAAGAGAAAATCATAAAAGTAATCTTGCAAAACATTTTGCTAATTTGTCTTTTCAATAAAACCATTTCAATAATTTCAAGTGCGAAAAAAATTGTCAATAACAAGCATCTGCTTCGCTTGACTTTGTCAAGCATTGCCTGACAGCGACACCTTCTCTACACCATTAATAGAAGATGTAGAGAAGGTGTAGCAACACTTAGAATAGTTTCAATGTCTACACCTTCTCTACATCTTCTATCAATGGTGTAGAGAAGGTGTAGATATTCAAATCTATTCAATCGGATCTAATATCTATTTGAATCTAATATCTAATCGAATTTATCGAAGCAAGTCGATGTATCGATGTTTCTTGCTTATTTTTTTTATCTTAGCTTATTTATTAAAGCGTTTTGTTTATTTTTCGTGAAAGATCTTAAACTGATCCTAATTATTCTATGAATTTTTTATTATTTGCTTGAATTGCAAATAATCTTACCTTTATTAATACGTTTGAATTTCTGAATTTCAAATGCCTAGAAGAAATATTCAAGCTGGGCTATGGCCAACAAAAAGGTAAGTCACTATAATATGCTAGTTATCAAAGCAACAACTTAATTTATATTTGTTTTTTTTCAGGCCCAAGCCAGAGTTGACGATGTGCTTTATGATGTTAAAGTTATCTCTTACGTAGAAGAGACAAATGAATTTGAGTTGGAGGCGAAGTGGCTCGAGAAACCGGAAAACGTTTATTTAAACAACATGAACAGAATTAAAAGGAAAAGGAAAAAGCCTGAGAATGTCCAATCAATTAATGAAATAATAAACGACACCATTGAGTTCAAAAAAAAGCTTTATCGAGGATCAAAGATTTACCAATGTCCTTTCTGTATGACTAAAGGTCCACCCGGAAGGAAACACAATATGTCCGTTCATATAAATGGAATCGAAAGAAAGGATTAGGATGGAAATGTCCGTTTTATTCAGCCATGTGCGATTAGAAGAGAAAGAAAACCAGCAGTTAATGGAAAATATGAAACTGTTGAACAAATCGATATCACTAAGCAAGGGAAAAAATTACTCTTACCTGGATTCTCCGAACAATTGCTTTCACTCTAATATGTACAAAAACTATAACATGTAATACCTACATACCTTTTTACCTGTATCTTACCTGTACTCTATTCTGTTTTATTTGGTCAATCAACATCCTAAAGATTTCATTTTTTTAATAAATCATTGACATTTCATTTTATTTTCAAAAACGTTTAATTTCACAGTTGTAGAGGTGGTGTGTTGTCAGGCAGTGCCTGACAAAATCTCGTAATTAAAAGACTTGTCAAACTAAGACATTAACGTGTGCAAAGACCAACCACCATCATCAACTGATTGATTACACGTTTCCTTCATTTAATTTCTTTACTTATTATTACTCCGATTTGGTTTCTTTTGGGTTTATTGATTCGATTTCTTTTTAATTGTCTCTTTTCTGGTCAACCAGTTGATGATGGTGGTTGGTCTTTGCTTTTTTGGGGGCGAGCAGCAGATAGCTCTTTATCTCGCTCAATGAAGCAGAATTGGGAAATGTGTTTTTCAAAGCTGGTTATTTCCTTGAATCCCTTTTTACATCCACGGCAGTGAATGAGAAAATTATTCGTTAGAATATGGCCCAAAAATTCATCTTTGGACTCTTGTGTATATGAGCCTTTGCAAGGACAAGCTTTCAGGTTACATTTTTTCTCCTCCATGCACGATTCAACGATATTTTCCACATGATGTGTCGAAACTGCTTTTTTTGTATTTATATCCAATAGCTGGACTTTGATTCGATCCCCGTACCAAAATGCAAAGAAATCATCGTTCATTCTAGAAATAAAGTAGAAAGAAGAATAAAATTATACAAATGAAATCAAATGGATTAAAATACACTTACATGTCAACATCATATTCATCAGAATCGAGATTGTCCCCCGATAAATCAAAAATATTAACAAGATTTTGAATGTTATGGGCGCTTTCAACTTGATTGATTATTTCTTCTTCAGCAACTGAAGCGAAATGCCCATCAGTTTTAGCTTTAGTTGCCATTTTCTTGCTCCAATTTATCAACCTCGTCTCGTAATTTGGTCCTTTTACAGCCGAAATTTTGATTTTGGTGGTTTTTCTTTTCTTTTCCAATGATTTGATCGAACTGTCCTTCTTTTTGGTTGGCCTTTCTGAAATGAGTCTGGTTCTAAAAGGACGAATTGCGGCATGTTTTCTTAGGGTTGAGGTCATGGCCAGTTTAGTACCACAGAGGACACAATAGAAAAGAGCGTTATTGACTCTCATTATGTGTCGGGTGACAGTCGATATGTCACCGGTATCTTTTTTCCATCCATTTCCATTTTACATTCCTTGCAACTGGGTGACACACAGTTACCCGTTTTAGCTTTCGCAGAAACCGTGATAATTGCAAATTCAGATTCACATTTGGCTTTCATGTCATCGTAGCTCCAAATTTTTCCATCGGGTGTCATCACTTGGTACACACAAGGGGAATCGACACCATCAACGGAATATAAATGGAAGTTTAACAGTACGTAGATCTTGGACCTGAAAGGAAAAAAGGAGAAGAAAGAAGGTACGAATGAAAAATGAGATACTAGTCAAATAACAAAGTAATTTGAACTTACCAAATATCTGCACTCGATGGTCTTAAAGATTGCACTATTTGGTGTTTCATCAGATATTTCGAACCATAATAAATCAGAATATCTATCGTACTAAAGTCGACCAGGGTCAAGTTATGTTTCCACTATTCTTGTGAAGATCCACCAGAAGCTGAACCAATGGATGACATCGAAGGTGATCTTTCAAAATAGGTTGGAATTATTTCATCATTCATGTTGAAAGTTTCATTCATTTCTTTTTCAATTAAATTTTTTCGTTCAAACATTTTTTCTTTAACTGCTGAAGGGATTGATTTTAAAGCTTTTTCACAGTGTCTTTTACTTCCTGTAAAAAGATCATGAAATTAATTACTTATGGAGACGAAGAAAATAATAATAACTTACCTGAAGCTATCAATTAATGGGGCCACCAATCCGATCCATCCTCTGTTTGAGTCCAAGGATCTCCTTCGACTATAATTCGATTTAAATTGAGCAGTTCGGTTCTGTCATGTAGCCTGATTTTCGCAGAGGAAACAACTGCTGTCCTCTGAACTGTTCGTCCGGTTAATGTTGGTCCACCTTGAGTTCGGAAATACCCGATCAAAGCTCCTTTTTTAAAGGACTTGCCATTTTGTAGAATAAAAATGGTCAGAAAAGGATTTTACAATTAGAATTAGTAATTTGTCATCTAATTGTTGAACTTATTATTGGAAGTATAAAATCTTGTTAAAAACAATTGATTTGATTGTTGGAAAAATTACAAACAAAGCAAGTTAAAAAGAAAATGTTTAATGTAGAAAAAAGCTTCTTTATATTTGAGCTGTCACAAAGCTGCAGAGACCTCAAGTGGGTTTTATAATTATTATCGGCTCATCAAATTTCATTTTCTTTCTTTTCTCTAATTCTCTCTCTACCATTCATACGATTCTTCACAAGGGGTAAAATCAAATTTTTTTCCTCGGCGGTTACATCAAGTGGATCCATTATGTGAAGAGCTCTAACGGTTGGTTCCATTTTCCGCCTTTGTTTACATGGTTTAAAAACCTTCTCAATTCTATTGTCATCCAGCTTCTTAAAGCCATTAATATGGTTTTTCATGTTAGTTTTTTCATTTGGAGTTGCTTTTACGTGACAATAGGGGCATGAGAAAATTTTGGCTCCAGCATCAAGTTTTAGTTTAAATTCTTTTGTTTTAGTATAAATTTCGTCAAGCGACTGTATTCCACATGGTCGAGCTTTTTTAATGGGCACGCTGGTTATGTCCGAGATGTAAACATTTTCCGCTCTTTCGAGCCAAGTGGCTTTGAGTAAAAACTCTCCTGTTTCCTCAATGAATGCTGTAGCTGTTACATCATAAAGTACATCATCTACTCGGGTGAATGCCTAGAAACCAGAAAAAGATTGCATGAGTAACATATAATTATATAAAGTGATATATAAATAGATACTTACTTTTCTTTTGACACCTCTAGAATTTGGTATTACTCGTTGATTCATGATAGAAAAACAAAGGTAACAAAATAATTGGTAATGAGAGTAAACAAATTAACTTGATTAATACAATTTATGGTGAATAATAACAAACAGGAAAGATGGAGTCATTCTCCGATGTATCGATAGTATTGAATTTCGCGACAGCTTTTCAACAGCTTCTTTATCAGGCACTGCCTGACACCGGCAGCTTTGCTACAGCTTAAGAAAAAGATGCGAAGAAGCTGTAGCTTTGTATGATCATTTAGAAATGATAAATTGTATAAATAGTCACTTAGATCAATATTTGATTAACTTAAATTATTCATCAAGTTTAACTTCTGGTTTAGATTTGGTGTTGGTCAACACACCGGTCAAGGAGTTCATGTTTCGTCTTACAATTAATAGTAGACCTTTTTTAGGGTTTGATAAGGTTATCTAACAATTAAGACAAACCAATCCTTACCCTTTATCTCAATTAACTTTAATTACTCTAGATTGTAAACTTTGATTAAAAAATAAAAGATGATGATAAGGAAGATGATGAAATCGCCAATTGAAATTGATTGGAGCCAATGGAGGTAAAGGTTAACATTGACATCATCTTATTGGCCGGTCAGTTGATCCTCTTGTTGGTCATCTTTTAAAGGTAAGATTGATTGACCATCGTCACCATTAAATATTTTCAACAATAACTTGGAAAAAAATTCTAGTTGATTCTAAACGATTATTGTTTCCAATGATTATCATTAAAATTGATTATCGATAAACATAACAATTTATTCCGATGTTATTATTATTGTATTAACATCTTCATTATTATTACATTATTTTCTCATCTTTTTATCATTCTTACCTTCATCTTCCAAAATCAATTAATCGATTTTCGAGTATAATTATGATTAAATCAACAATAGAATACAAATTTACAATTTGTGAGAAACACTCAATCAATTAAAAAAACTTCACTTGGAAAAATTCATTCTAATCATTAATTCTATTCTGATTATTCCACAGCAATTTACTGATGAACGGTGATCACAATTAAGGTTAACAATCTTAACAATTTTGTCCCAAACAATCAAACCCTCTTGAAGTATAGATTGATGATCAAGTCTAAAATTGTTACATTGATTGAGTGTTTCTCACAAATTGAATCAATTGTAAATTTGTATTCTATTGTTGATTTAATCAAAATTATCATCTTGTTGATTAACATTATCATATTTTGGACTTTTGATTATGATTGACAATATGATCAAAATATGATCAAAATATGATCAACTATAATCAATTTGATTTCAGTTCATAAACAATCAACTAGAATCGTTCACTAGATTTAATTGTGATTATCAATTTGATTATCAATATGATCAACTTGAAACAAGTAACTTTGGGTTGATCAGATTCTAGACTTTTAATTGTGATTAGCAATATGATCAACTTGAATCAAATGGATTTCAGTTCATAAACAATCAACTAGAATCGTTCACTAGATTCAATTGTGATTATGAATTTGATTATCAATATGATCAACTTGAAACAATTAACTTTGGGTTGATCATATTCTAGACTTTTAATTGTGATTATCAATTTAATCAAAATATGATCAACCTGAAACAATTAACTTTGGGTTGATCATATTCTAGACTTTTAATTGTGATTATCAATTTAATCAAAATATGATCAACCTGAAACAATTAGTTTCGGGTTGATCATATTTTGGACATTTATGATCAAAATATGATCAAAATATGATCAAAATATGATCAACTATAATCAACTTGATTTCAGTTCAAAAACAATCAGCACGAATCGTTCACTAGATTCAATTGTGATTGAAAATTTTATTATCAATATGATCAACTTGAAACGATTAGTTTCGGGTTGATCATATTTTAGACATTTAATTGTGATTAGCAACATGATCAAAATATGATCAACTATAATCAATTTGATTTCAGTCCATGAACAATCAGCTAGAATCGTTCACTAGATTAATGCATTTACACAAAACTCTTTAATCGAAAATATTTAATTGGCCCTAAAAGTTGCCCGTTTAATTATTCGGCAACTATCGGGTTGTAGCAGGCCAGAACAAAAATGGCCCGCATAATTTGTCACGCCGTTTGCAAAAAACTGGTTTTCCGGTCATTATCGATTTCTAGTCACTCTCTCTTACTCTCTCTTTCCCACCAGTCTCTCTCTCTTAAGTTAAGGTAAGACTTTGGATTAGGTCCGCAAATTTAGAGACCTGAAATTTTCTGTACATATAGCTCATGCCAAACTACATATTATAATTCTAACCAAATAAATTACCCATGAAGTGATAATTACCCAGCATCCAATTTATCAGTTCGTCAAAAAATTGAATCCGAACAACGATAAATCAATGGTCACAACTTTCTCGTAAGTCAACCCAATTTATAATCAAATTCTTTCACACCACTAATACTATAAAATAATCTTGGTTAGAAATTAATTCATTAAGTTTCCTAATCAACAATAAACTAGATGAAACTTGAACACATTGTTTACCTACAGTCAACTCTCCTCTGGCAATAATCTTCTCAACAGTGAGCCAAAAAACCGAACGGGTTCTGTGAAATAATAATCAATTTCTCTCTAATCCAGTAAAAAACGTATGAATAAAACGGCTATTCTTTACTACAGCCCCCTACTCAGATTGTCTTGAAATTTTTTCTAGAGGTAGGCCTTATGTAGGTCTATATACATGTTGAGGTTTTTTAGCGGAAACTTCTGTGGGCGGAGTTATTAGCATTTAAAAACATAAAATCCTTAAGAGGTCTATGGGCAGTTTAAACTTCTCGGAAATTGATTTTTTATGGAAGTGGGAGGTACCTAGCTTATGAAATTTTTATGACATATAGAATGGACTGTGCATATCTTTTTAGAGACAATTTCCTAATTAAATTAATATTTGATTGATTTGAATTCAACTCGATTTGAACCCAACATCAAAGAATCGGGAATCAACTAATCGAGTTTGTGAAAAAATCACGAAATTTCGATCAATCGAAAGTATTTTCTCGTATTCAAGACATTCAATTTCCATAATTTCTTCTATTTTTGTTCAAAACTAGATAAAAAAATTTTCTAGAATTAAGACAATTAAAAACTGAACGTATCCTATTTTTTGACTATTATTTGACCTTAGAAAAAAATTTCAGAGAAAAATGTCGATAAATGGCTTTTTCATGGACAAAAGTTCGAACTCAAAAGTTAAATTCCCATAAAATCAATGTGCAGATCAATTTAATGCAGAACTATGTCGATTCAGGCCAAATTCCTAAACTAATTGAATATCATTTTCGATCAAATTAACTTCGAAATTTAAGTATTAAATGGCCTTTAGTACTGAGAATTTTATGTTTGGGATTCGCATAGGCCATGTTACCGAAAACAAATATACAAAATTTCATAAATTTATCTCAACTCTTAATAGAATTAGACCCAACAGAAGACGATTCCTAAACTAAGTTAATAGACTGAGTAGTAATTATTAATAACTGCGAGCTAAAGCTCAGCAGTTATCTTGGCATAATTAAATTTATTGAAAAAAGTTTCAATTTTTGGCTATATTCTAGAACAAGACCCCTGGAATATCGACTCCAAATTTCTTGTGAATAGTCTTGTCACACATAGTAATGCACATGTTGATGGAATTTTTGAGGAAACTTCTGTGAGCAGAGCTACAGCGCGACAAAAGTCGATTTTTACATAGAGCTCTATGGGAAAATAATAAGTTTTGTTATAACACTATTATTGCTTTTGGCTGAGCTATTTTCAGCCTGTATGTACATCATAGTACCAAGTATCTATGACCAAAATTTCAGTCAAATCAACATATCCGTTTGATACTTGTGACCGATTGAAAATAGGTTTAAACGGGTTTTAGCATATAACTCATGAACTAGTATGGACTATTGCACTATATCACATGTGGAACATGTTCAAGGTCATACCTAAATGTCAAGGTCATTCCAAGGTCATTTGTTAATCAAAGGTTAGTATTGATGTGAACGGCTATTCTAATGATAAAAATAATTGATAGAGGCAGCACATGTTAGCATTTAGATTTGAGGGAGCGGTATGAGGGAGCCTAAATTGAACCTATAATGTTGACAATATTTTTGAATTCTATTCATTTGATTCTCGTTCTTTCTCTCGTTCACATCTCTTTTCTCGCTCTCATTCTCGCTCTTGCTCTTATTCTCTCTCTCTTTCTTACTCTCATTCTCATTCTCATTCTCATTTTCTCTTTCTCTTTCTTTTTCATCTCCATCTTTCTTTTTCTTTTCTTTTTCCATCATCATCATTATGGATGGTGTGTGGAGGCATGCTAGGCTGGAGAGGGAGGTATGCAGAAGCAGGGAGACGGCCATTGAATGGGCACAACAACAAAGTCTCCTGCGTTCTGCATACTCCTGTGGTCAGCACCGGTGCCCGATGACCTGGGAGGTCGATCGTGGTCCTGTTGGCACGTTTCGTTGCCCGAAGCATGGGAAGCATTCGGAATCCAGGCCAGAATCACGGAGTGCGTCCTACAAATCAGCCTTCGAAGGGTTGAAAATTGATATTGAGGACGCACTTCGATTGATGTACACCTGGTGCACGGATGTGGACTATGATTCGGCGCGTGCTGAAGCCGGTGTGTCTACTCAAACAGTGGCTGATTGGTTCAGGCTGTTTCGAGAGACCGTGACATTTACCTTTCTTCAGGATGAATTAAGGCGGGGGAAAATCGGTGGTACTGGACAGGTGGTACAGGTAGACGAGGCCAAATTTGGTCGACGTAAGTACCACCGAGTTTTTATTTATTTAATTGTTCGAGGGCAATTTGAGATCAATTCAAACTTTTAAGTGAAGGCATAGTGATGTTGTTTTTCTCTAGATAATTGATTAAATCAATCGTCATCGCTGGAACAATCATTGCATGGGAACAGTTATTTTCATTAATTGTCTCAACCAAACTCTTAACATTGTAACGATAACCAGAAAGAGTGATTGTGATTCCCATTCGGGCCATCATTGTGATCCCATAGACAAGGCCAAAGATGTGGAAAAGAGGAACTGGAATAGCGGCAACAGTTCCTGGTTCATCAAGACCAAGTCTTCGAGCAGTTAATTGTGCATTGTTGATTAGATTACAATGTGATAATAAGGCTCCTTTAGGTTTACCGGTTGTTCCCTGTGATTAGAAACATTGAAATGAAAAGTTGGTAATTGTATTCGGATTGATCTGTATTACCGAAGTGAACATGATGATCGCTGGATCATCACTATTGACTCTTGATGAAGTTGTAGTTGATCCATCACTCGATGATAACAATTATTTTAGTGAGAATTTGTCAAATTCTAATGAAATTAAATTGTCACCATTAATTTGAACCAATTTCTCACACGTTGGATTAGTTTTTCTATTCAATTTACTCGCTATGTTGACGAAATCATTGACCACCGTTTGTTGGGAAGACTGACCAGGTACGAATAAAACTTTGGCCCCCGACTTGGCAAGAGCATATTCAAGTTCGGGTAATTTATAAACTGGATTAAGGGTACACAAAATTAATCCATAGCGAGCACAAGCCAATTGAATTAATATCCATTCATAACAATTTGATGACCACAAAGAGACAACATCACCTTTAGTCAAACCAAGGACAGAATCAAATGAATCAACCAGTTGATTAACTTCTTTATTTAGATCACCAAATGATTTAACTATTTTCTGATGGCCACTGATTATCGCAGGTTGGGAATTACCTTTAAAAAGAGAAAACAAATCAAGTAAATTAATCTTATCATTAAGGTAAAGGAAAAGTAAACCTTAGGCTCTAATCAGCTGATCGCCAAAACCTTCACCGAGACCTTTAATTACTCACGTTGATCAGAACTTAATTGTAGAGCATCACCAATGGAATAAAATTCTAGATTAGCTGGAGAAACACCATAAGCATATGAGTATGGGTGAAGAATGAAAGTTCAGGTTAAGAGAGAAAATAAACAAATGAGTAGAAATGAGTTTGTAGACTTGCGACGATTTTGATGAATTGAATCTTTGTTGGTTTGGTGATTTTGATGAATTGGAATGACTAGAGGTCAATGGAATTGAATTAAATCTTGAAAAGAAAGTAAATCATAAATTATTTCAAGAAATTAAATGTTTTGATGACGAGAAACGGTTTAAAATCATCATGACTTTTTCGCTGTAAAAATTGAGACAATCAATTGGAGAGAGGAAAAGATGAACAAAACAAAGTCTACGATTGCCGAGAATTAAAATTAAATGGTTGAATTGGTTGTCTTTTCTGTCGGTACATTATTTGTTTACTTTTGATATGGCCAACTTGTGGAACATGTTAAGGTCAAAAGATTTCGTATGCTTTGGATATTCGTTGATTGGTCATTCGCTTATTTTCCTATGTAGTGTCTCTTCGAATAACATAGTTGATATTGGTCCAGAAGGTTAATTGAGTTCTGAGTTTCTTGAAATTATCACATGTTTTACTAACTTTATTTTAAATTTTACGAAAACCAATTTCACCAAAAGTGGGATCAGAAGCTTGGTAATTCATTGTGACAATCAATGTATCAAAAAAAATTAAAACTCTATTGGATTAATTTATATTAAAAAAAAGTTAACGAGCTCACAAAAAATTAAAAAAAAGACGGAGTCAATGAGTTGATTTCCCCTTTGAATCAAGGTAATGTGTACACGCACTTTAAAGTCAACTTGATGTTAGATTAATATGTTAAGAAACGTACACAAATGTTAATAAAATAACTAGCTAAGTTAACTCAGTTTATACAGTTTTATAAGTTAACCCTCACCTTTACTAGGTTTAAGTATACAGCCGTGAAAATTGAATTTGTGCCTTTTTTAAATCATTTGAGCATCTTTGGCAAGAATTAGCTTAATCACAACGATTGATTAGATAAATTTAAACATTGTATTTGCTTACACCAAGTGAAGTTATTTCCCTAAAATCTAAGTTTAAAACAACAATACTAATAGTTGAAGGATACGAAAAGCAGTGAAGTTATCACTCAGTGATCAATGATGACCTATCATTTATCTTACCTCAGAAAAAAATTTCAAAGAAAATGTCGATAAATGACATTTTTATGGACAAAAGTCCGCACTCGAGAGTTAAATTTCCATACAAGTCAATGTTAATTTAATTTTTTAATTATTTCGTTAATTATTCGAGAAATTGGTCTGAATTTTTAGTCACGTATTACAATGAACTAATTGCATAATAACAAAAAGCTACGATCAATAATAATAATATGAGCCATATTACCGAAAATAAAATTACATAATTTCATGAATTTTTCTCAAATTTCAAGAGAATTAGACCCAAAAGAAGACGAGTCCTAAACTAAATAAATGGAGTATTTACTACTCACTTTCAAATTTGTTCTAACTAATATTTACTTGTTAAATAGTTACTAATATTTACGCAACTAAGTCCACAAATTCATGGTAATGCTTTACAGTTAAGTTCTGATGAATGATTAAAGGTCTTAGTAAAGGTCTGATCAGATGCTAAGAGATGAAACTAACAGTACAACTACTAGATTCAATTGTAGCCCATGCTATTTTGTTTCCATGGATTAATCAAATGATACCTGTTTTTGCAGTTAACAAATTAAAATTGTATTTGAGTTTAATTTATCGAAGCCACAAAAGCTATTTGATCTTGTATATAAATCACATGAAATGTGAAATCATTTGACTTTAAGATTGTCATAAAGTTGCGTTTCGATTTAAATAAGTGCCGATTTCAACACCTAAAATTTAAAAGCTTGAATACAAAAAACAATGAGTTCTTACTCCTTTGTGGCTTACGATTGCTTCTTGTTCATCATGGTCCTTATCTCCTCTTTGTCAAGCCAAACTTTTGGTTATGATAGAAAAATGGATGGAGAAGATTATGGTGATAATAGTGGCTATGGTTATGGCGGTGGTCAAGGTGGTGGTTATGGTGGTGGTTATGGAAAGGGCAAAGATGGGGGTCGTGGTAGTGGTAGTGGTAGTGGTGGTTCTGGTGGTTTTACTGATGGTGGTTTTGGTTCTGGCTTTGTTTATGGTGGTGGTAAGGACAAAGATAAAAGTGGTGGCGGTGGTTTCGGAAATAATGCAGGAGATGTTAAAGGCGGTGGTACAGACAAAGAAGCAAGAGGCTCAGGCGGTGATAGTTATGGTTTTGCTAATGTGATGGATAATTTTTCAGATTTTGGACAACTTTTTGAGCGTTTTTGACACGCTTTAAGACTTTTTCAACTCACTGTCATCTCTAGTATATCGAAATGATTTGATTTAAAAGAATGATTCTCATTTCAGTATCCTAAATCCATGGGTCTCTCAAACTATCGAAAGAAAGTTTGTTTTCGCTTGTTATTAAAATAATCGGTAAGATCTTAGTTATGATCTTCATTAATTAACCCGTTTACGAGTGACACCTAACCTAACCTAATCTAACAAAACAAAACAAGCCAAAAAATTAGTTAATTAGTTACGTTAATTAGCTCAGTAATTTAGATTTCAACTTTGCCGCTAACTTAAGCCACACTAGTGCGATCATAACTAAGATCTTACCGATATATTAAACGAAATGGTGGTTCTACTTTTCAAACTGGTCGCCTTCCTAATCTTACTGCTTATTAGGATCAATTAGGATTGACCCGATTCTGGCATAACCGATTTGGTATCACAAGTACTTTTGATCTCAGTGTCCACTATCCTTTGAGGGTCCAGAATGTGGTCGACAACTTGAGGTGCACCAGGAACTTCAAATAGAAATTTTAACAAGCCGTTATTACTTTTAAGGCTGAAAATATTTCTCCCATTATTGAATAAATTAAGTGCCGCTGTTTTAACTCGACTAAAATCAATTTCCACTTCTCGAACTATACATTCAATCCTAAATGGTGTTATCTGTTCTCGAACAATTAGTAAATGTTTGATTAGAAATAAACATCCATCGGAGAGACTCTTGTTTTTACTAATCTCTGAACCGGCTCGTTTTAATGATTCCAAACAACCGGCTACAACCTCTTGAGCTAATCGTTGGAAAGCCGATTTGTCCAACGATCGGTACAATTTTGCAAGGCACATTATTGTCCGTCTAACGGTTGGATACCACATCCCATGAATATCGGCTGGTGATCTTGAAGCGTATCTACCGAAAGATGAATCATTATAAGTGGCCAGTGAAATGTCCGAAAGAGTGGTTGATGTTATTGATGATAAAGAATCACTTCTAACCAAAGTTCCAGGAGGATTGGTTGATAAACACTCGGCGATACTTTCCATCATTTCCAATTTCTCTGGATAGGCAAGGTCACCAGGAGCTGGAACATATTCGACAAGATTCGTTTGTATATAAATAGCAGTTCGATAGACTAAACGTTCTTGGACATCTTGTAAAAGTGAATTAAGAGCTCGGCCAAATGAGAGAGTTTCATTTCCGAGAATTGATGTAAACTCTTCGCTTCCTTCGCTTCTCAGGATACAACAAAGTTCCGAAAGTGTTTCCAAATGATTTATATGGATCACTATGGGTCTAAGAACATCGTAAACATGGTGACATAAACTTTCAAGAAAATCGATTAAAATTGTGAAGGTGAAGTAAAAAATTGGTAAAACAATTAGTAGTAGTAAAAAGCAACAATCTAGACCACTTTTCTCTTTCTTTTTCTCTTTCTTTTTTTACCTTTCTTTTTCTCTTTCTTTTTGGCAACAATCTAAACCACTTTTTCGAGCGGGCCTCTCATTTCCTTTAATTAAGGTTATAAGGCTGTTAATCGCTCGATTTATTGAAGTCCACAAGCTAGCTCGTTAGTAACGTGTACGATATTTGTAAGGTTGGCCACCGGTTCAAATCTCGTTCCCATTTAATCTTCATCTTCGTCTTCGACTGGGCCCCGTCTGAACGGTGACACCGATCAAATATCGCACCCGTTACTAATTGAGCTAGTGAATGGACTTTTGCTGAATTTTTCAATGAATGATTGACAATAGATACTGATTAACTTTAAGGTTGACACTTAATTAGTTTCAGACTCGATTTTTAATTCTAATTAATGTCAATTTAAATTGAATGTAATCAAGTTTGGTTACCATGGATTCACCCAAACAAAAGTTAATCATATGTTTGGATATGTTTTTGTCTTATTGTTTTGAATGTTTTGTTTGATTAAAATTGCAAAATCAATTGTCTAGATTTTTGATTAATTCCAAAGGCCTGAGATGTTTATTAATCGGTTGAAAGATAATCTTGTTTCTAATCTATGGTTAGTCTCAAAGTCAATTCTTGATTTACCTTTTGCTGGTGAATTGATTAAACAATTTGATGATTGTTCACCTCTAGAAATTAACATTGACCCCTTCAAATCTTCCGTACGATTTAGAGGAATCACAATTTACCATTGAACCAGGATCAAGATTAATGTCTTTTCTCCGTCTATTCAGTCAACTATTAATTCCAAGTGAATTAAATTAAGAATATAATTGAGTCAGTGGATGTTGATGAGCCTGTTGGTGATGATGGTGAAACTTGAGTTTTTTGAACAACTTAAAAATTGGAAGTTGAAGGTTGGGTTATGTCGTAGATAACATTTCGACCATCACTTAATTCACGAAACAAAATTAGAGTTTGTTGTAACTGTGGCTCGATGATTTGGATCCATCACTTTTATATCAATTAAGATGACCAAAAACTTAAGTTTGATGATGACTAATTGAATTAGTTGATTCGCTTTTTTAAGCACAATTAGCGTAAAGTTGCTGATGATTAAGATGATTAATGAAGCTTTAACTAGAGTTGATTCGGTTGTTTGTTTAAAAGAAACTTTGATTTCGATAAAGAAAAGAAGATTTTGATTAGAGACAAAATGGTGTCTTATCTGGTTAATCGGGTTAATTAACGGACAATTGGTGGGAAAAGAATTTCGAATAATCGTTTCCTTGGAGAAAATCGGGAAAAAATCGATTTTCGATTTTCGAATATTTTTAAATTCGTTTTCACTGTTGCCAATGGTTACACAGTAGAATAGAATATAATTGTTCTCATCGAATTGTTTTAATTGTTGTCTTCTTTGTCTTGTTAATCTTTGATTATCATCATTAATTGGATCAATTGTTGATTGTTGAATTATCATCTTATCAGCGCTTAAGCGATTTTTCTTTGGTTTGTTGACTTGTTTATCCATTGGATTATGTTCTTGATTGTCAACTGAAGTTGTTTCATGGTTAGAGATTAATTCTGGATCAAGATTGTCAAGCTCGGGATTTTCGGTAAGTGGATTAATTTCATCATTTAAATTTGAATTTGAATTCGTTTTTGTTATTGATGAATCTGTTTGATCAACATTAGTTGGATCAATCTCGTTAGTGTTTGGGAGCTTAAAACTTTCTATCTGAAGATATTGATCTGAATTGAAAAAATTATCTCTAATTTCTTTCTGTTTCTCAGTTAATTCTGATTTGTGTAATTTCGTATTACTGACATTCGCTGTGAATATTTCTAACTCGTCTATGTCGAGAAGCATTAAACTTCCTTTCTGAATACCGCAGACTAAATAAGGTCCATGATATTTTTCTATCAATTTCTTTGAAATTTCTGAACTGACAGATTCATTTTTAACATAAACGTAATCACCTTCTTTGTAAGGGGAAGTTGGATGTAACTGTTTTGATCGATTGATTTGATACTGTTGTTGAGACTTGAGTCTTGCTCGGGCTAACTTTCTAGCTTCTACAACATTGTATTTAGAAAATTGTTATTTGTTTCGATATGATTATCGATCGGTTTCTGGGGTTGTCTACCATAAACGAGAAAATATGGAGAAAATCAGGTTATTTTGTGTATCAAGTATTAATTGCGAAAACAGAGGCTTCTAAGCCATAAGCTAAATGTTTATTATCGTTCGCTAAACAATAAATTCTTAATCTCTCTGAGATTGTTTTGTTGTGTCTTTCGACTATTCCCTGTGATTGTGGATGGTACGGGTTTGAGGTAACATGTTTAATACCATTGTTTTGACAGAATGATCTGAACTGTTCTGAGGTAAAATTCGTTCCGTTATCGGTTTGTAGGATTTTTGGGTATGAAACTGTGTTAAAAATCGGGCGAAGGAAATCAATTACAGTTGAAGCTGTTTGATTAAGGGTTAGTTTCGCATAGACAAATCTGGACAGAACATCTACTAACACAAGAATATACTTTTTCGAATGTTTTACCGTTATTGGTCCTTGGACGTCGAGTTCAAATCGATCAAAAATGTCGTCGGCAATTGGCTTTTCAGCTGGATCAACATAAATTATGTTGGTTGGTTTTGCGATTTGCAATTGTTGCAAAGTCTTGTTACTTCTTGAAGTAAATTTTTGCACCAGAAACGTCGGGATATTTGACATGCAGTCTTTTCGGGTCCAAAGTGACCTCCTATTGGTGAATCATGGTCATGTTTGAAGATTTCACTTAAAATTATTGGATCAATTACCAATTTTAAATTGTACGGGGGTTTATCATTTTTTCGATGAAGTAGTTCATCTTGAAGGGCAAATTTTTTGCAAGTTTCAGGATCTTTTTCGATCAATTGGTTTTTAATTTTTATGATTTCGGGATCATTTTGTTGATGAATTTTTATTTTTTCTTTCCAAATAGATGTTGGAGTTTTAAGGTTGTCGTCGTTGACAATGTTTGGTTGAATTAATGTTGATTCACTTTGAAGAGTGTAAGCGATCAATTGAGGATCTTTTAGATCGTAGCAAATGTTGTTGAGTTCACTGTTAATCAGGTTTAAGCCAATATCGAAATAAATATCATCTTCGAAGTCAATGACATAGTCAATTAGATAAATTTTATCTAAATACTCTTCTTCAGGGTCGATAGAGTTACGGTGATTCCATTCACTTTGATACCGTGAAAAACAATCAGGTGGATGTTGTTTTCCTTTTTGATAAATGACTTTAAAGTCAAATGATGACAACATTGCAGACCATCGGTGTAACCGGGAATTTTTGAAGTTTATTCGGGGCAATTGGCAAAGAGCATGGTGGTCGGTCTCCACCAAGAATTGTTGACCTTCTAAATAATGTCGATATTTAGTAATGCCAATGAAAATCGCGAGACATTCTTTCTCGGAAACGGTATAATTTCGTTGATGTTTAGCCAATTTTTGTGAATAAAAATACATCGGGAGCCAATCTTTTATTTCTTCGATTGGACAATTAGGATCATAACTTTCAGAGTTTTCATCCTCTTGTAGGAGTATTCCTCCTACTGCAGCATCAGATGCGTCAGCACTAATTTTTCTTCTCAATATCGGGTTATAGTGAACCAGCATAGCCGTCGTTATCAAAGCTTCTTTAAGCTTATCCAATGCTTTTCGATCTTCACTTAATAATTCACGTAATTTTGATTACCAAGTCGCAACTTATACGGGAACTGTTCCGTTTTCGGGTTTTCCTCAATAGCGATTGCAGCTAATGGGTTATCCAATTGTTTTCGATTTATTGTATCGAGAACATACGACTGAGTTTCAAGGTTTTTGATTAATTCAAAAAGATGATTTGTTCCATCTTCAGTGCAAAATCTGAATAAAAATTCGGGCTTTTTTGACTCACTTTCGGATGTCTCTTTTACCTTTACTTGGTAATTATCGCCATCACTTTCAATCGATGCATAGTATAAGTGCATGAATGAATTTCCAATTAAACATATTGGACGAAAATCTTTACAGATTTGAATTTTGAAGATTCTCGATTCTTCCATCTCGGGGTGTTTCACTATTGCGTAGGCAAAACCGAGTGAAGTTACGGGTGATGATGAGATTCCTTGAAGGGAACGATGAAAATAAGAGATATGAGCTCCAAGCTCTCTTGCGACGTGTTCGTCTAAGGCTGACATTGTTGAGCCTGTATCGAGAAGAACGGCACCTTCTCGAACAAATTGTCGGTCTGTGCGACAAAGTTTGAATTGAGCAACTGGCATATGAACAAGATGTAAAGGTCCAAGTGTTGTTATACATTCTTCGGAAACTGCAAAGTTTATGTCGTTTTGACGGAAACCAAGTAATTGGTTCTTGAGAACGTTCGATTTTTGGGTCTATGACCATTGATGATGATGATTGGGTTGTGGCGGTAGTAGTAGCTGCTGTAGCTGGAGGTGTTGGCTTCTTAGCCTCACTTGAGTTTTTCTTTCGTCGACACTCATTAGTCGGGTGACTATTCCACAATTTACATTCACCACATTGACCTCGGTATCTGGGTCTTTGTTGATAATTGTTATCATTAGATAGAATTTTGTTAAGGGTCGATGCTTTAGCATCATTGGATTTATCGTTTTTATCCACTCGTGGGTTTCTTCCACTTTGTTTGTTTCTTCTCGCTTGTTCGAGGAATTCATGATGTTTTCGTACGAGTACGTTAAAAATAGCATCTTGGCTTAAATTTGCGCCGAGAGTGTAAATCTCATCGCGGATGTTTCTTGGGATATGACTCAAGATCATCATTAAGAAAACGGATGTGTCAACTTTACCAAGAGATTTGGTAACCAGGGTTGAAAGATGATCAATAAAGGTCGAAGGATGGTCTTCTAACTTATATCGATAATTCATCAGCTCGTAATCGGCAGTATATTTCATCGATGGGCTGTTCAATTTCTCATAGAGAGCGTCGAGATACAAATGATAATCATTTACCTGCACGGGAATTTGATTAGATATATGAAGCAACTCATTGGAAAGAGCTTTTTTAAAGCATCGGAGTTTTGTAGCATCATCGACATTTTCATGGTTGAGACGGGCTTTAGTTTTGTTGACCCATGACAACATGTCTTCTCCTTTCTTGAATTCGGGAACCTCGGGATCTCGTTTCAATGCATTTGCGAATTGGGCAAGACTTTCAACTAAAGTTGAATCATGAGGAACAGTTTCAGATGGAACTGAATCAAATCGGGCTGGAACTGGTGGGGCAATGTCGATGCCTAATTCGTTGAGCACATTTTTAATTTTTCTTAAACTACCTAAAGGTAACGGTAGACTGTTTAACTCGCAGTGAGTTAAGTTGATTATTGAATTACTTTCACGACCAATCTTGTTGATGATGGTCCTAATCTCATCTTCACTGAGATTAGACTTCCGGAATTCGGTAATCCACTCGGGGATTATTTGTTCTTGTAACTCTTCAAGTATTAGAACTTGAATTTCATTGGTGGTTAATATATCACCTTCTAACATTAAGTTAGTTTTTATGACTTCTTGAAGCCTTTTCTTTTGTAATGATCGAATTGACGGGATTTGTACCGACCAAAATTCGAGAGTATTTTTAATTTGAGTTTCGGTTAATTCACTAATTTGATGTTCAGCCATCTCGAGTCTTAAGACTTGTTGTTGAAGACGTGAAGCTTGTCTTGTAGTTGGCATAAGCACTTTTGTGTTGAAGAACTGCTGGAATCCTGCCTGGGTCGCCAAGTGTGAGGTTTTTATCGGGTATTTTGAGGTGAATAACGGAGTGTCAGAGATAGTCCTCGGGATCTAGAGCTCTATTATGATCACTTTGGCTATTACCTTTAATCAATTTGTTGATTTTGAATCAGTAGATTCGATTTGCACACACTAACAAATCTTTCAGATTCTTTTCAGGATTCCAACAATCACTAAACTCAAGTTTAAGACTTTTCCGGACTGAATTATAACTGAAAATTAACTTTATTGAAATTTTTAATGAAACTTAAGTTGACTCTATGAGACCAAATTAAATCTAAATTGTTCTATCTTTTGATAGTTACATTTATACTTGAAATTAACAAAAGAAATTTGTGCGGGAATTAATGTAGTCTTTCAGACTCGACTGTTATCAAAATGATTAAATTAAGGTTAATCAAATCTTTTGGCTTTTTCTAGCTTGAGCTGTGACTTATCAAATTAATGTTACTAATCAGTTTAGATTAGATTAAAAAAGCACAATGGAAAGAAAGGGAAATTTGTATCTCTTTCTTTTTGGTTACAATTTAAGAAAATTAAAATTTAAGAAAATCGGGTTTGAAGTCGGGTCTAAATGAAATTAAGTTTTAAAACTGAAACGGGTTAATGAATAAAAATAAAAGAAATTGAAATTTCATAATAATCTGAGTCGATTGCTCAGTAATTGTTTGGGAGGTTAAGCCTCTACCCTTCAAGAAGGTTAGAATTTTAGTTGAGTTCTGTACCAAGAGAGGTCAGCAGTGCACAGAAAATTTGACTATCAAACAAAAAGTAAAAATGAGTTGACTCAATGATTGTGATAGTTTAGTTTTTATTTTCCAATTGACTCTCAACTGAATCAAACCATCTCTCAATATCCCTTAAGCTATTAAAATGTCCAAGAGCATCAGTAAGAACATTCAAATGACCGGTGCCTTCAGATTCCAAATCTTTACCATTAGTATCTGGTGAACCTTTTCTATCCTTTAAAGATCCACCAACAGCTGATTCTTTTTTAACACCATTACAATTTGAATCATCATCATCACCATCATTTCCATTGTCTAATTGATTTGCTGTCAATTTTTCCAATTTAATTAGAATGGAAATTTGATCTTTTGACAATGGACACAGTTGAGAATCTTCACCTTCCCATAGATATTAAACACTTGAAGATATTAATTCAACCATGGTAACAGGTAACCAGGTATCACCCAGAGATTAAATAGAATCAAAATTAAATTCATGAGATGAGATTCTTATGAGTGTTACTTACCAGCTTTTCCAGCTTTGAAACCTGCGGCAGCGGCTCCTTTACCGCCGTAACCTGTTTCAGCTTCTTCTAAACCTGAGCCGACCTCTCTCTTGGAATTAAATATACATATATTGCCAACTCGTGGAACATGTTATGGTCAAAAGATTTCGTATGCTTTGGATATTCGTTGATTGGCCATTCGCTCATTTTCCTATGAATTGTCTCTTCTAATAACATAGTTAATATTGGTCCAGAATGTGAGGTTTTTATCGGGTATTTTGAGGTGAATAACGGAGTGTCAGAGATAGTCCTCGGGATCTAGAGCTCTATTATGATCACTTTGGCTATTACCTTTAATCAATTTGTTGATTTTGAATCAGTAGATTCGATTTGCACACACTTCTTTTCAGGATTCCAACAATCACTAAACTCAAGTTTAAGACTTTTCCGGACTGAATTATAACTGAAAATTAACTTTATTGAAATTTTTAATGAAACTTAAGTTGACTCTATGAGACCAAATTAAATCTAAATTGTTCTATCTTTTGATAGTTACATTTATACTTGAAATTAACAAAAGAAATTTGTGCGGGAATTAATGTAGTCTTTCAGACTCGACTGTTATCAAAATGATTAAATTAAGGTTAATCAAATCTTTTGGCTTTTTCTAGCTTGAGCTGTGACTTATCAAATTAATGTTACTAATCAGTTTAGATTAGATTAAAAAAGCACAATGGAAAGAAAGGGAAATTTGTATCTCTTTCTTTTTGGTTACAATTTAAGAAAATTAAAATTTAAGAAAATCGGGTTTGAAGTCGGGTCTAAATGAAATTAAGTTTTAAAACTGAAACGGGTTAATGAATAAAAATAAAAGAAATTGAAATTTCATAATAATCTGAGTCGATTGCTCAGTAATTGTTTGGGAGGTTAAGCCTCTACCCTTCAAGAAGGTTAGAATTTTAGTTGAGTTCTGTACCAAGAGAGGTCAGCAGTGCACAGAAAATTTGACTATCAAACAAAAAGTAAAAATGAGTTGACTCAATGATTGTGATAGTTTAGTTTTTATGATAAAAGTTATTTTACTCATTCCCAGTAAATGATCAAACCAAATAAGTTTATAGTTCTATCAACAAATTGAGTTAATTTAAATTGAAGAAAATGTGAAACTTTCAGTGTTTATTGAAATGAATTAAAAACAAGTAATTAGGTGACACAATTAGACAAAATCAACAGTTGATAGATTCTCATTTTAAACACTGTTAATAAACATAATCAAAATTCTGCCAATCGAACCTTAACTCAATCTCTTCTTTTTATATTGATTGTGTTTGATTGAACACTTTATGTAGCGATAATTATTATTATTGCCGGTTAATTTTATTCATCAAAACTGTTGATTAATTCAAATTGAGTGAAATATAATCATCATCATCACATATTCATTTGATTATTAATTGTTTGTGTTTTTATCAAGATATCATCATCTTAGTCTCTATCAAAATAATTGAGTTTAATTTAATTGTTTAAACAAAAATGAGAAGGAAATTAATGTTTCTTAATTGTGATTCAGTTGCTATTCAAACAACTTGGATATTTAAATCATCATCATCGGTGACATGTCTACAATTAATGTTATTTGTACTGACACTTAATTGTAGTAACAATTTGGTTGTAAATTCACAAAGCTTAGAAATTGATTATTCAGGTATTTACAATTTTGTTAATTATCACCATTGATGATCCAATCTATTAAAATTCACTTTCTCTCTTTCTCAATGTTTAGGTCACACAGAAGTCGAAGGTATCGCTGGTCGATCAGTCTCTTTACCATGTAACATAACGATAACCAACGGGAATATTAAAGAAGTGGCCATTATTTTATGGTACAAAGGAGAGACTGGAATTCCTGTTTATACAGTTGACACTCGGAATAAAAGTTCATTAAGTGGTTCAATTCATATTCCATCTAGTTCTTATAAGAGTCGATCTTATTTTGAAATGTCCAAAAGTCCACCGACTCTACGATTAGATAAAGTTAGTGAAAAAGACTCGGGTGAATATCGATGTAGAGTCGATTATGAAAAATATCCAACACAAAACTTTCACATCAACCTAACAGTTATCGGTAAGTTCAATTAATTTACTCCAATAAATATTAGTAATCAAAACTAACCATCAACTTTATAACTGGATTAAAAGTGCCACCCGAATCAATTTTCATCGTTAATACCGAAACAATGGAAAAACTTGAAGGTCTAGTTGGACCTTTCAATGAAACCTCAGATTTATCTTTAAGCTGTGAGGTTTATGGAGGTTGGTACAAACTTGATTTTTAAATTATAAATTATGAGGATAATTGAGTCATTGAACATCATCTTAACACTATCAAAATAAACCAAGTTAATCTTGGACTCATTCAGTAAACTGTCTAATCTTAATCCAGTTATTCTAATGATCGATTGAATTTTTAATCAGTTTTTACTTTACTTCATTTTCATGGTTAAAATTCATCCTCCTTAGAGTTTGAGCTGACTACTGACCAGGTACAAATGGGGTGAATATACAATTTAATACTTTTATATTTGGTCAAGTAGAATACAAAAAGAAAACCAATGTAACCACTTTATATTTGTCCAATTCAATGAATGAACTTAGAAGGTGAATTGAATTTTTATCATGAAACTTGTTTGAAATGCATTGAAAAAAACGAGAAAAAAATAACATTCGAATGTTTTTTATTCTCTGATACCTTTTTTCTCTTCTTATTTCAACATATTTATCATCTTTTGGTCCTTTTTATCTTCATCGTTCTTTCACTGTATTAACATATGATAATTTGAAACTAAAATCAGGTAGAAATATTCACTTGAAACTTTTTGGGTCGAATTGAATAGAAAAGAATAAGAAAAGTTTCCAATATGAGAGCTGAGAATGGATATATTTAAATCGAATCAATTTTGAGTTCGATTTCTGCTCCTTATACTATCAAATTGAAAACAGACATGATAATAAATTTCTCAGTGAGGATGATGGAAACAAGAATGAAAAGAAAATTCATAAGATTGAATCAGTTCGAAAAGTTCATTTTCGATTCATTAAACTTTTTCTTATTTCGAAAGTTTCAATAAAAAATCTGTCACTTTCGAATTTCGAATCACAACTTGAAGGGATAAGAAATATTTCATCATCGAAAGTGTGAACAAAATTCTCACAAAATTTAATATAATATTTACGAGTTCGAGTTAATTTCAATGAGAAAAAGTTCTAAAAATTGATTTGATTAAATTTTCTTATGATCAACTTTCATTAAACTAATTGAATCTTCAGTCGACATCAAAGCTGACAACTACTAATTAGAGTACAGATTGGATGAGGTTAATCAAAGAGTTAATTATATTAATAATTACAACGAATACAATTGAATTATAACCATTTTATCAATTAGGTATCAAAGTCTTTGAATACCCTAGTATTAATAATTAACTTAATCAAAGTATTTTTTTGGGTTGGATTTGGTTAAAAAAGTATTGTTCATTTAAATACTTCGTTTCCTCATGGAAATCTAAATGTAAGAATCATGTATTGATAGATTATCATATGTAGAGATGTGTAAATATATATATTTGGTAGAGATTCAAGGTATTAAGGAGATTAAGTGATTAAGGATAAAAATAATGTTCTCAAAGAAATAACCATAACTGTAATAAAAGACATGCTAATGAGACACTATTATAAAAAGGAGTACATGAAATGACTTGCAGAATGAGAATCAATTAGAAATAGATTGAGAGAAATAAACTAATCTCCATTTCTACCGGATTATCTATCTGATCAATATTCATGAGTACTCGTTGATCACCTAGTAATCAACACTTCACCTCTGCCTAATTTACATGATTATGAACATCAGTTTTTATGAAACTAAAGTAGTTTCTCATAATATTAATCTAACATTTGCTGATCACAATTGAAATATCAATGAAATTTCACATTTCTAAATCTATTTAAAAGCTTCAACTATTTACCATGAGGTTTGATTATCAAACAATTCCTGAAATAAGACGAAAGGATAAATGGAAAGAGAAAGAAAATAGCAGAACTCTCAGAAAACGATAATGATACCAATTTAGAACTAAGATTGAAACTTTCATGACTCACATGAATTAGTGAAATGATACAAAATAAACTATTCAATTTCCATTACGTGAGAAAATTGAAAATAAAAATATTAAGATAACTCTCTCTTTCTCTCTTATTCTTTCTCTTTCATTCAAATAGCTAATATTAGGTTCTATTAAATGATTATTATGGTGATAATATTGTGTCTTTTTGATCATTTTATGATATTATCATGGAATGAAAAAGTTACCAGTAAATGAAAGATTTGTAGTGAGCCAACGATATTTTGCTCTCATTCAGCTTGAAATGATAAAATCGATATAATTTATGTATTTATGAGTATCGATGATGAACCTTGGAAAAAATGGAAAAAAAGTTTGTTTCTTTCTGTTCGATTGAAGTTTTTTTGTTCGTCTATTTTCATACTGTTGCATTTGGGAGATTATATCGAGTTGTTCTTCTGTTGCCTCCGGAATTCAAGTTGATGATTAGGGAAATCGAGTTAATATTGTATCGAAATTCCATATGCTAAGAAAAAGGAAACAAGTTCGATTTTGATCTGGTTGAATTGTAGTAACAACATTTTCTGACTTTGATCTGTATCGAAATCGTTTTGGGTACATGATTGATTATGTTGAATGAAAAGGAAAAGAAAAGTTCTGAGCTTAGGATTTTTCTTTAACCATTAAATGTTGTATGTAAATAATCACATGATCGATATCAATGTAATATGAATGATTTTTAACTCCATGATGATAACTTTGATTCAGTTTTTCTTTGTCATGAACAATTTAGAAAAAAACTTTGGGGTCAAAGTTTCCATGTTAAGAAAGCTCATGAGAACATGAAGATAGAATTTTTCAATTTTATTAATACTTGAAATCAATGAAATCAATCAGCTTATTCATGAGATGAACTTGTGAGCTTGAGGTGAATCTCAGATTATAAAGTTTTTCTATTGTAGATAACATTTTGATTTCTTTATCTTTTATTCGGATAAAAGGAAACAATCTGAAAATCGATTGACAAACTGAGATCTAAGGTTAATCTACAGAGGATAAGGTGAGAAGATGAGAATAGATATGAACAAGAGGAAGTGGAAAAAATAAAGATTAAGAATAGAATCATGCTGAAAATAGAAAATAAACAAAATTAAAAGTCAAAGATATAAATATATCGATAGATATTGAATGGAAGATAAAAAGAAACTAAAAATCCTTTGGAATACAAAGTTTACTGAGAACTACAGGGAGTGAAAACAGGAAGAAAAGATGAAAAAAGTTATCCAGCTTTGGAATACAAGAAATCAGCTGAGTCTCATTATCTTCATCTTAACATGAGAGTAAACCACTTTTTCTGTGTTTACATTGACCACCATTCATCTAGTCCATCTAGAGGGATAACTTTTATTTTCTAAATACCAACTGATATAAATTTCCTGACTTCGAATAGCTAAAAAACTTTATCCTCTTACGTGAAGAGTTAAAGTGGGACTGTGAATACACTCAGTAAGAGGAGAAATAAAAGAGTAGAGATTATCCTTCCATCATCTTTGGAAATAAAATGTTTCTACCTGTTATATATTATTTCATTTTCACCATTGAAGTGAACCTTTTTTCTTGCTGCAAAAAAAAATCACAAATAAACACTGTAAATGCTGCTCTTACGTTGTTTACACTCTCTCATGGTATTAGGTTAATCTTGGGATTTTAGTCAATCCAGCTTTTTATTTTTTTCTCTGCTAATTCTTCCTCTTTTCAATGTTACTTTTCTTTCATCAATTGATGGACAAGAGTAGACAAAGAACAAATTAACACAAAGTGGTGACCAATAATTCAACACATGGGAATTTTTTGCAGAAAAATGAAAATAATGATGTAAGATTAAGTTACATTATCACAATACTAATAGTAACTAGAAAATGACAAAAGTTATGAAACTCAGTTTTAACTAATCTCATAGTCATGGGAATATTAATATTATCCGATAGATTCAATAGCTAAAAATACTTTTGACTTGTTATTCAATCAAATGAATTGATAATCTACGAAATTCAATGAAATATTTTCATCTATTGTTTCAATATCTCATGTACAGCATTCTATTCAATTATTTTACTGAATTCTAGGCACCATTAGTGTCACCATCATAATTAAGTAATATTAGTCTCTGTTAATCAAATATAATTATGTTATTTTCTAACTTCAGGGCAATATCATAGATTGAAAATTTCATTACTCTTGATCTTTGATCACTTAATTTCATGTTACCTTCATGATAAACTTTGATTACTTTCATTTGATTGTCAAAAGTAAATTCAATATCAGCAATCGTTTCTCAACTTTTCATATCTGTAACCTGAATGAACTTTTTGCCTTTTATTTTGCTAATTGTAATTCAATCATTATCATGTTAATGATTAACTCAAATTTATAATTCAAGACTCATTTCTGTAAATGAATAAAGTGATTTATCAAATATAATTTCATGATAACATTTTCAACAGATTTTCCTAGTAACTGCAGTGTTAAGATTAACGATATAATTGAATCAAGATAATATGATTCAGTTAACTTATCAAATGAAATGATAATCATGATAAAAGTTAATGGAATAGTATATAAGAGTTGGAATCAAAGTGTTTGCTGTTCAAATGATAAATTGATTCAATTAATTCAAATTACTTTAATTTATTTACCTTTATTGACATTTTCTTTGATAATTAGTTTCATCAATTTGATTGTATTGAAAAAATAATGATTGAATCCGATCGTTTTTATATCTTTTTGATAAGGAAAATACTTGATTCATTGTCATAACAATTGAATACAATGTTTTCATTAATACTCATGAACTTTTTTCTCGATAACTTTTCTGTGTCTTGGAAACACTATTGGATTAGTTAATGAATTGTGTTCAGTAATCTCGTTGCATGAAAGGGTATCATGCAGTTTCTTTCAACTGAATTGAATGATTGCTCATGTTCATTTGATTACAAATCATCTCATTAGATTGAATATTTTCAAGTTAAATGAGATAACCATTATTCTTGGATACCTTTTACTTGTAACAATATTTGTTAAGGTGGCAGGTTGAAGGTTGGGTGGTTGTCAAGTTGAATAAATAGTTAACTTATTCAGAGTAATTCTCAGTCCATGTAACCTTAAGTTTCCAAAATTATTGTATCTGATTCATGAGATTTATCAGCAGGGAGAAACTGTTTGTTTATCATTCAACTGATTCAATTGAATTAACTTCCATTTTGAAGATGGAAAAATAAAATAATATAAATATCAAAGTCCAATTGAAAAGTAAACCGTTTTGAATATTGGAAACTCTGCTTGAAAATTTTTCTCTGCTCTTATTTGCATCTTGAGCCTTTTCATGAGGCTCATGAGTATTGAACTGAACTTATGCCAAGGTAAGCAAAAAGTAAAGAGGAAGGAAACAGGAGGACAAGGGAGGTGGGAAAAGTCATGGAGGAGTGAAGATAATGATAATCATATTAATGATTGACTCTTGGTGACTCCTCGAGCAATGTAACAATAACTTCAATTGATGTTTCATTTTCTTACATTATCATCATCATCATCTTTATCTTCATCTTTCTTTTCTTCCTTTTTTATCCTGCTTTTCATATTCGATCTTTTTGTCTCTTCTCCATCTCGTTCTTTTTCCCTCTCCAAGTTTTTTCTTTTCCTATTGTAGTAATAACTTTATCTCACTCCTTTAGCATCCTCATCATCTTTCACATTGTATCTTCATTCAGTTAGAATTTTGTTATTTTTTTTTGGAAGAGAAAAAAAATCTTCTTCTTCATCTTCTTTTCATTTCTTATTCTCTTTTTATGCATAATATTATCATCTTCATCATTATCATCTCTTTGAAGATGATAACTCAATGAGATTCGCCTCAAGTTTCAAACATCAATGAACTACAAGAAAAGAAATTGAATTTGAAGAAAAACAAATTAAAGAAAAGGAGAAGGAAAAAAATGAATTCGAAAAAATTTTACAAAAGATCTTCATCATGGTGTAAGAATCTCTCATCAACTTAATCTACATGCTCATGTTTTTTTGCCACCTTATCTCCAGATCATGAGCTTAAGTATCTGTCAATTTTTTTCTTGTTTCAATACAGAAAATTACTCATAAATTGTCAGTTTTTGGCTTACCGAAAACTCCTATCAAGGGTGACATTTACACGTTAGTTTTCATGATACTTGGATTATGACTTAGGGTGGAAACTATTATCTGTTGAGATTGAATTTATGAATATGAAACTGAAACATGTTTATATCATTTTGTCTTCTATTATTGCTCAATTTAATATCTCTCCATGAGAGAAAGAGAGAAAGAGAGAAAGAGAGAGAGAGAGAGAGAGAGAGAGAGAGAGAGAGAGAGAGAGAGAGAGTAATTAAAAAATTTACGATTAATGACTAACTTACTAGAATGACAATTGTATGGCTATTTATATCTTGATTAAGGGTTAACATTGAAGGTGATTTAACTATAGTCACGTGAGTAGATAAGATAACGGGGGAAAGTTAATATATTACAGAGAGTGATGGCTAAAAAATTTTTGAATTGAGAAATCAATTTATCAGAGTTTTCAATCTCACTTTGATCAATTATTAATAAACTCTCAGTCTAATTTACTCGTAAATCTTTACGGCACAAAATTTGAATCCCGACGAACGCTGCAAGCAGTTCTTTGAGAAAATGGACTTTAGAAATATAGTCCAGAGTATCCATCCTGTCTAGAACTCAGGTCCACAGTAAATAATTAAGTATAACATTGATGTTAGTTAATTAGACAAAAAGTGAATAACTTTTTATTTCTTACGAAAACTATTATTTTAATACTTGGCACAAGCCTTTTTGAATATGAATTTCTGAAAACAATCCCTTGAATCTGACATGAGAAGGACAAAAAATGAAGTATAAACAGAATCCAAAGAATCTAAATGAATAACTCAACGACCATTAGACTTTCATTCCAATTGTTTAGTTAGGGCTATTTTCAGTCTTCTGTGATACTCTTTCTCAAGCCTTCTGAGTCTCGGATATTTTTTCTTCCTCCTAAATTCTGATCATCTTACTATTTCTCTCTTTCTTTTTTTTCTCTGTCCATCAAAGTTAATATCATTGTCCAAGCAATCATCATGAAAGAGGGAGGAAAAAATCCAAGAACAAGAAACTTTCGCCTAGGCAATAATAAAGCATAAATAAAAGTTCATGTTACTCAGTGTTCATCTTGTATCTGATATCAACATGGTACACAGAGATTGAGCTTCATTTAATAGATCTATCATTTTCCCATGTTATCTCTGAGCTTTTTTCCAGCTTTCTTTTTCGGTGTCTTTATTTTTTTCATTATTTTGATTAGAGTTCAAAGATCTTGTTGTTCATGTTGTTGTTGTGCAAACATGATGCTGGATCTTTTTTCATGGAGAATTCACCACAAGAAAAAAATAATAGATTGACCCAGTTCAAGATAAGAATTGACTAAGAATAATATCTCCAATTAGTCTCCCAGAGACGAAAAATTCATATGGATCAAATTGTAATCATAATTACTAATAATTCTATCTACTGAACAGCATCAAAGCTCGGTCATGACTTTGATTCCTGATAACTTTGAACCATAATCGACTTAATTGATTTAAGTTCCTTATTTAGTCGTTCATCACATGGTTCATATTTTATTGTTTACCATTTGCATTTAGTTTTCGAACAACGAAATTGATGATAATCAATGATTTCAAATGAAAATCTTAGTTACCCTAATTATTAATTAATATTATGGTTCGAGTCGATTGTTACTCCAAAGTTGATTGAAGTGAAAAAGTTTCTCTTAGTTTTCATGTTGATTCATCTTATCTGATTACCTGAAAGTGTCATTGATACACAACATTTTACCGTCAACACTGAATTAGACTTATACTCAGGGGGAAATCTCATTCTCTTTCGGGTCTCATTTATGTTCCAATCATCTCATTCCTTTCATTTCCTTCCGGTTTATCCATTTACTTCTCATTTCCTCAATCGTTATCAACCTTAACTCGAAAAAAAGTATTCACATATTATTATCGATTAGAATCTTTGATTTAATCCAATTCGTTATAAGAAACGTATTAAGAGTTAAATACTGAATAAGATAATTTTGTTCACCCACCAACATCTCTTTCTCTCTCTTTCCCTTCATGATTATTGCAAAGATTAAAATTCAGTCATGATATCCAATAGAAAGTATTCAAATACCCTCCTATGAATGATATATTAATCACTTATGCTACAAAGGTAACAATTGATGATTGTTTTCATATAATATCATGTAACCATTATTATCATGTATCCATACACACAATATGATGGAGTTGATTATTGTTGGAATGTAGCTAATTATCATTGGACATTTTATTTGATTGATCATTTCTAGCTACTGGACAGTGTCCTGTAATCCTAAAAGTCATAATAACAAAACTAATATTCATCTCCCCTCCCCATTGAAACTGAATAATCACCATTCTTGATTAATATTGACTCTAAATTTGTTGCTCATATTACTATTACAATGTTATCATATTATCAACATTATCATCATGATTGAATACATGGGAACCCTGATGACGATGATTACTGAATAAATATTAGATTTTCTATCTTTATAATCATCTTTATCATAGCAATTCCGTTATTAATATAAAGCTCATTGTTTACCAGACTAATAAAATCATCTGATGATTAGCATTTCATGTATATTAGTATTTACTCATTAAGAAGATATTATTTTCTTCATCCCCCTGTAACATCATGAAACTAATCAGCAATTAGATTGGATTTTGATTGAAATTTTGTGCAAATTTGGAGCGAGATTTTCGTTTCCATGCACAACCAATGGTCAGTTATTGTTTACATTCTTAACAATGTTTACCGAAGATATTGTTGATTTTATCTCATAGTTTTTTCCTCTCATTTCATTTCGTCAACATGAACTTTGTTCAACACTAAAAGTAGATATTGTAACAATATTATGTTGAGTTTTTTTCACTTTCATGAAGAAAACTCTGAAGAAATTTATTCTAAATTCTAACATATTGAAGTGGAAATATAAGAAGAATCTGATTTTTTACTTCTCATGTTATTTGTTCATCTTATCTGAATTATGAGAAGCTTTTTTCTTATCACCTTCATGTTCATCATCATGTATCTTCATCTTTTACTCCTTTTTCCGTATTTTCCACCCTAACGGATGAACGTCTCAATATATTCAGATCACATTGAATATAAACCACCATGAACTCTGTCTTTTCGTTGTCTTTATCTTTGAATACTGTTTGATAATTCTTATCATGATTTCATGTCAGAACAAGGATTGTTCATGTGAAAACTTCCCCACAGGGAGATACATTGGATTTTGTGTGTATAAGCAGAAAAAAAGATGCTAAGGGAAACTGAGGAACAAAACTGAAGAACATGAATATTAAGGTCGTAAGAAAATGAAGAAGGCACAGAGAAAGTGGGTGGTTATGTCAAAAAGAAGGAGAAGAAGGAGAAGAGCTTCTGAAACGGAATTCAGAGTTATCCTGAAACTTTATTGGAATTTTTTTTCTTCAAATATCTTTATCTTCTTTTTCTTCATGATCTATGAATAAACAGCATTCATCATGTAAACTTGTCACTAAATCCCTCATTCACTTTCCATCCTTTTACATCATGTACCATGATTATGATAATAATATCCCCGGAAAATAACATGAGACCGGAAGTCCATCAGTTACAAAACTAGGAACAACCCTAACTCATTTTATCCCAATAGATTTTTCCAATTTCTATGCCAATGAATTTTGAAACTTTTTTTTATCATTCTTCTTCCATGATTCCTCTTTAACCTGAATATCATGAAAATGGAAAAGACATCAAACATCATAATTGAAAAAGAAAGAAAAAGAAAGTTTTTTATTGTAATAAATTTCATGACAAACGAATGAAGAACACAAACAAAAATAGAATCGGAAAATTCATCCTATTACATTTCATGAGAGATATTAGATAAAGTTTAGTTTTCTGCAGAAACGAAAAGTTTTCAGGGGAAACAAACAATATTCATGATGAGAACTATTGATTCGGATTATCATTATTAATCTAACACTTTCAATTTTCATCCAAATTTTCAATCATGTTTTCCATGAGGAGACAATCTATCATCTTTTCAATATCATGATTCTCACCTGATAGTTGAAAAACTAATGTGGCAGTTGGAAATACTCACAGGTATCTCAATTTCCGTTTCCTATTTCATTCCATCCGATTAATTATCAGATTGAATGAGTTGCATTATGATTATAACCATCATCAAGTTGATTAGTGTTTTGAAATTGTAGACACACAGAAAAAAAACAATCAGAAATGAGATAGAATTGAAACTTTATCTGTTATTATATTAAATGAGCAACAGAAACAATTTAATCTGTGGTGACTTTCATCATCATCAAGATAATCATTAATATCATCAAAATAATCATCATGTTAATCATCATCATCATCATCGATAACCAGATTATTAACTCAACCTGAATAGGATTACTGAAAAGGAGGAAATAGCTCAGAAATCAAATGTGAAAGAAGCAAAAAAAAGTATCATTAAAAGTTATCATTATTATTATTGGGTTACATGATATATCCTGTTATTTCATCTAGAATCATGGTGATGATGAAGATAATGATGATCAGAGAATCATTTTATCATGAAGCTAAGTGACATTGGCATTTTCAGAGTTAAATCCATTTGGTATACATGGTATATATTTAGCACCCAAAAAAACCTTAATTACATATGATGAGGTTTTTTTTTCATTAATGAAACAGTAAACATAAGCAGTAGATTCACAATCAATAAATCAACTGAATCATGATGGAAAATAATATCCTCTGGAAGATGATATTATTATTATTACATGAGAGAGGTAGATTATGGCTTAGCTTGATTAGCTGATTACCTATGATATCAGACCATTCAGCTGATCATCTTGTTGCTCATGGTAAAGGATCAATGAATTTAATCATAATTTAATTCATTACTCTTGTATCCATAAGGATTTAATCAGGAAAAATTCAGTTACCTGAACTTTATATTTACTTTTAAGAGGAATTTCAATTTTCTTTATAATAACATTTAGAAAATCTTTAACTAAATATGTTTATAATAACAAAAATCAATCTTTACTATTAAAGTTAATTGTTTTCTTGTTTAATGATTTGATTAAATTGGTTAAAAGCCTTAAGAGGAGCTCATGAAATTAATCATGATTAACTTTTCAACCATCATGAGTATATCAATTTTGTATCTCTTTACCAAAGAACCGTGAATCATTAGATAATATTTATAAGTTTCCAGAACGTTTTCTTTATTCATTTTCTGGAAAATTTTGTTCGAAGGTTAAAATTTATTATATTCAAATCTCGAACATCATCATTATCATTATCTCGTATTAACACCTTCTAACACTTCCCTCATCGAGTTACTCTGTATGTATAAGCTTCATTGTAAAGTATTAATAGTACAAAGAAGTCTTGTTTTGGAATTTTCGACAGATTATCATCATACGACAGATAAATAAACTTCACGAATAGTTAGCTTATCATAAATATCATGGTGCTAATGGTCTGATTCGGTAGCTTGAGATTTTTTATTTGAAGAGTAAAAAAATTCAGAACATTGCTCTTAAAAAGTCCTGGCAGTGATTGCTTGGTTACTCATGGTGAGCGGAAAATTGTCATTGTTTCCTTATGATAAGAAATCAAGTCAATTCTGAAATAATGAATCGAGAAAAAGTTTTTAGAATCAATCATGAACTTTCAAAATTAAATGAGAAGTTGTGATTCCTTTGAATGAGAAAAAAAACTAAATGAACACTTTATCGAAAACTATTGGTCAATTATTGAAGCGAAATTGTTAAAGGAGTAGAAAAACTCTAATTCGGAATAATATATATTCCCGATTATCGAATGAGATTTAATCTTAATGCTAATCAAACTTATGAGATAAAAGTGACAAGTATCTCCTTTGTGGATAGATTCAAGAGCTTCATGAATTTATTTTATTTAAGGTGGACAATCATGATGACCATGATGAAGATAATAATGAAAATGAGTCAATTCTTGTCACTTGTTATTAGTAACCAAGGAGATGAATTGAAAAATTACAGGAATGGTAACGAGTCACGATTGATTAAGAAGATGATAAAAGTGAAATGAGATGATGAACCAATCAAATTGATTAAGTTTTCATCATCTCAAGAGGATGAGATGAGAATGAAGATAATGATGAGGATGGGCAAGAGAAGTTGGATCAAAGAACAACAAAAAATGAACATGAACAAGTGGATAACTTTTGTACCATCGATAGATGATTTTTATATTTATCTTCATGATCTGTTATTAGTATTAGTAGGTAAGCGCACGCCTCTAATGTAGCTCTTCTGTTAATGCTAATGGTTTTGTTGATTGTTCATGATACAAATGAATCAACAATTTTTGATAAAAACAAACGATAATAATCACAATCGAGATACATCATCGAGATACGTCCTAGTTAGAAATACGGATTTAAACTTAATTTTGTCCATAATTCAAAGGCATCTGTATTCTGAACTAAGGCAATAAAAGTGAATTAAATTGATATTTGAAATTGGATAACATTGTTATTATTCACATGCTAATATGAAATTGACCGGATTTATTATAGTAATTGAATTACTGATAATCGAAACATTGACCATAAATAGTTGCGTTATTTGTAACTTATGCTTGGATATTAAAATTTACCAGAAATCTCTGTTTATCATGACCTGAAAATTTTATTTAAATTTGATACATGATTAGCTAATTTGATATAAAAGATTTGATAGCATGTACTCACCTGAAGCTGATTCAACTCAAGGAACATGAAATAAACAATTTAGCAAATTTTATATTGATTCATTTCCCAAGTCGAGTTTCATTCATCTCTTTCAATTGGCTCTCAATTTGGATTGCAATTCACCAAGAATTTATTCAGAAAATCATTTCGTTATCTTTGCACTTGATTCAACAATTGTATTTTAATAGTCGATAGTTACATTCATGAACAGTCCAAATATCGTTAACTGATGTTTTTGTTTTTTCTGATGTTCAATGTTTTGAAAAAAAACAGCCTTGAGCGTGATGTTTTTCAATCTGGAATCTCTTAGATCTTTTAGTAACGTTTACTCAATTTATTCAAATTTGGTATTAATTTATCATTCGTAATGTTATGTTATTGCTACTAAATGCTATTATATTAAGTTAGAAATGTTATTTCTTAACTACCACACAAAAAGCATATTAGTATTAATGCTAAATATAATTGTTATTGTGACGTAGCTCGTTAAGTGCAACTCATGAAGATTATAAAAGTACTGCTACAATGTGGGGCCGAAGACATTTTTTTGGGATAATGTTTTCTCATCTCAGTGTTCTTAGGGTTTGCTAATCTACTCAATCAGATTGGATATTGTTTTACGTAATTTTTTTTCTTTTCCCATGACAGTACTAGCTATATGATGGATTCGTAACTGATGAACGTTTGAAAAAATTCCGTTACCATGAATATTATTCATGGTGATTATCATAACAATAGATTGTGTTTGTTGTATTTTATCCTATGAACTTCATAGTATGAAGATCATAATAATTTTGGTTCATCTGTTGCACAAATCTTTTGCTATACCATGATAAATATTGAGATAATTTCTGAATAAATAGATAACTAATTATTCTAATTTGTTTCTACGTTACATCATCTTAACGTTTGAAGTCTGTTGTTTTTTCATAATGATATATTTCTAATTATTTACAAATTCTCAATAATTGCACATTGATCAGATATTGAGTGCATCTATTAGATGAAAAATATTAATCTCGCTGGGCGGAAAATGGAGAATGAATAAATTCAGTTTATCACGAAATTGATCATGAAATAATTTGTGACCAAATAGATGGGAGTATTTAATAATAAATATAACGGATTTAGAAGTTATGTAAATAGTGAATTATTGTTGAGAGAGAGAGAGAGAGAGAGAGAGAGAGAGAGAAAGAAAGACATAATCTTAGAACTTTTATTAATATTCGAGGGAAAAAAAGTTTTGATTGAATCATATGAGAATTGGAAAGAAGAAATGAGAGAGAAACTTTAATAATTTTCATAAAATCGGAAGAATCTGTCTCGAACTTTTTCTCGTTTTTTATCATCATAATCATGATACTCACATGATCAAAAACTGCGATCGAGTCTAAATTGAGTAACAAACTATCAGAGCAGAAATGAAAGTGATGATAAAGTGTAATTGAAAATAGAAGGGGATCAAATCATCTGTTCAATGAGTTTCCTTGAATTTAATAACTCCCATTTCATAATCGTGGTGATGATAATAAAAACTGTTGGTATTAATAGACTGAGATCAATTTCATTGGTATGATAATGCTGTTATTGTTGTCGATGAAATAATAAATACACAAACTTACTGAAGATGAAATAATTTTATAATTTAATCTTAACAGATCCAATATACTGAACTTTCAAACATGGATTTCAAAACCATATTTAACTAAGAGATTAATACTCAACATGGAGTTCTGAGTCAGTGGAGACAATCATAAAAGCTTTTATAATCAGTTTGGATCTTAATTAGTTTACTAACTTCTTACATGTAAAAGATCAACTTAAAGTCAGAATATCAACAAATTACATGATCATTATCAACTAAATACATGATTAGCATTTCAATGAACAAATATTCTCATCTCCAAACTGATTTAACCTTGCGATAGTTTTGAGCAAGTCTATCACTAGAAAGCAAGTTTTCTGAATAAAAGCTCACAGGGAAAAAGTTCTTACCTCTTGAGTAAATTAAAAATCACTATTCCAATTCTCAAGCCATTAATCATGGCGACATAAACTCAATCCCTGATGATCATCTTGAATTACAATTATCTTTCATTATATCATGATAATTATCCCCACCCATTGATCAATGCTCACCCACTCCACCCTCGTGCTCAAAGACAATGATACATTTGTTAATAGTAAAATCACATTAAAAGTAATCATAATATTTTCCCCTTTTGCAAAATTTAACAATCAATGTTGAAAAAATCATAACTATGATAACATTAATTCATGACATTATCACATTATCTCAATCCCATTCAAATTCAAATAGGGTGTAACAATTGAGGGAAAAAAGTGGTTACCATGATGATGAAGGTATAATATCATAATTATCATCATCAAAAGTTGAAAGTAGTTGATGATATTTTGACAATTCTGACAATCAGATATAACATAATTTCCTATTTGAAATTTTATCTAACATCATGAAGAACTAGAAAAATAAAATAAAATAAATTTCCAAACACTCAGAATTTAAATTACTGTAAAAGTGTTGAAAGTTTGTTTCTTCCAAGTATTTATCATCATTCTCATGATGATGGTAATGATGATGTACATGTGAATAAATTTAATGATTTGGAAATTCAGAGAAATTAATATATTTCCCATTACAATAATTATCATGACATAATAATGTCATCTATCACTAATGATCTAATTATTGATGAGGTTTATGATTTCAATATCATCATGAACATCATGATATCCATAATGATAGATTAGGATTATCGTTGATTTATTCAGAGACGGAGAGAGGAAGATAAAGTTAAATGAAAAAATAGATTCATCTATCAAAATAATCATAAAGGTAACAATCACCATCGATACTCACGTAGTAATCAACTGATTGTTCACATTGATTGTAAGGAAATTGCTTCTTTTTTGATAACCTGTCATGATAAATGTATATTCATCTTGTTGAATTTTCAGGTTAGCATTTTAATTTTCAATCAGACTGATTAGCATGATGACAATCCTGATGATACATATTAATATTTTCAATAGCAAATGATAATCAATGACTTTGTTATCACCTTTGAATAATAATTAACTTCTTAACTTTAACATGTAACCTTATTAATCTTTGTAATTTTGGTGTTTTTTTTTCTCGCCTTCATAATTTTATCATCATCATGGTTACCAAATCAACTAAACAAAACTTTAGGTCAACCCAGGCCAACATTAACATGGTGGAAAGATGATAAACCTTTAATAGCCTCTTATGAAATTATATCAAATGAAGTGACCTGAAGTGACCTAAGCCTTACCAATCTAAGTCGACCCTTACTACTTTCAAAGATAACATGTAAAGCGGTTAACAGCCCATTAACTGATCCATTACAAACATCAATCACAATTAACCTTAACTGTAAGTTAAATTACTTATAAAAACAACAAACATGGAGATAAACAAAATGTTTAACAATTAACTTTATTCATTCATGTGTATTGGATAGTAAATTGTTTATATGATGATAGTTACAATCAATTATTTTTACGATGATATGGAAACTCATAGATTCCAGTTTTGATTCATATCAGGGAGTTGGAAATTTTCACTCCCAGTGGTTCAAATTTTAATCAATCATCTGGGGAGAGGTTTAACTATTAGGGTGATCATTTCATGAGATAAAAGATGGAAAATCATTGTCATGGAAATTGTATTTACTACTTTCCATCTCGAACAGAATTAGAAATGAAAAAAAAAACTAACCCTCGAACCTTTTGACAGGTCACAAAACAGTAAAGTCTATCTTGTTTTACTATCTTAATGATATTTACTACTCTCAATGGTTAATGTTGAACTATTTTTAACTAAATCATCTTCATGAACACCCTAAGAATTTTCTTGAGATTTTCATGATAATAATGATACTCATTCATTGAAATTACCATTGGTGTAACATTAATAACCATTCATTATATAAATGTAGGGGAGAAAATGTATTTGAATAACTTTGTCTTCTTCCTCAATGAATATCTTCATTCATGATAGTTTCAAGTATTCAGCTAATGATTAATATTAATCGTCTCTGTCAAGTGAAAGTATTCATTTCAAAACAATTTGCTTTATAAAGCAAAACTAATGGTGACCTTTTAATATTGAGGGAAGCCAAGAAATAGCTCAGAACTTTTTTTTTACTCATTCTTCTCATTTTCAGAATTCTCATCATGATATATATAAGTGTAAACCATTCACTCCATGATATCCTTAAGCTTAAACATTGATTAACCTAAAAGCCAAAGTGTAATGACCCACCTTCTCACCTTTGTCCCACTTAACACTCTCTCATTTTCTTACCTTAAACCTGGTTAACTGATGATAATTTAGTTCTGACCAAATGAACATGATAACAGTATAATGATATCATGGACTAGATGGTAAACAGAATTTTACAGAATTTCAACATTTAGTTGTGAACTTTTTTCTCGCTTCTTCTAATAGTTTTGTGAGAAGAGAAATAAATTTTTCAATTCGTTACAATTATCACAATTATCGCTACGAGAATAATTTACACACCATTTGATTTGAACAATTGAACTTTGGGTGTTTTTGAGGAAGAAAAAGAGTCAAAAAAAAGTTCTAAATGAAAAAGTTTTGTCATTTTCGACGAAAAAGAAGAAGAAAAAAAAACTCTCAAAGTAAATGAAGGATAAAATTTGAAAAAATATCTCATGAAAACTCATACGAATACAATAGATTCGGAGGGTTAATAGTAATTGTTACACGAATTGTAATCAATGTGAAAGTTTCTTAATAGTTGAACAATTTACCGAAAATGATTAAGTTGCAACAATTTAATTTTTTTTATTGCACAACAATCATAATGATAGTAAATCATCAAACCATTTAATTGTCTCTAAACTTATTGATTAGAATTACAAGTTATTACTTAATTGTTACTGATTAACTATTGATACTAATACTTTAGTCTTTTTTTTTGAGACAAAATCTTAAAGGTCATTTATAAGAAGCTAAAACTGACCAGGTTAATAACTGAGAGTAGACTTTATTTAAACTAACAAAATATTGTACACAATCAGTTGAAGTAATAATAATAATCAACGTAATGATAATAGTATCCAGAGACTTTGCAAACTCAATCTACTTTTATTATATCCATTGGATTCTAACTTTTTCTTGTATGAAATATTATCGTCATTATCATTATATCATTGGGGATAAAAATATATATCCAGAAATCGGTGGACATTCAGCTAAGGGTCATCATCAGAAGTTGCTGGTCATTTCTCTGTCCAGTCAACAATTTTTTTACAGAGATAAACACATTTCACTTTGCAGAAAGACAGAAATAGACAGAGAAATTTATCATTAACTTATTTCTTTCTTTTTCTACTTCTGTATTGTGATGATGATTATCATCTCAATATAAGGAATGATTTTTATTCTAATATTATATATATTCTCTTCCTCCATCATCATTATCATCTATTATCATCATCATCTGTGGGAGTTTTATATATATAACAGGGTATTTACTTCCGTTAATATTGATACTCACTGAGAGACAATAATTCATATAATTTTTATTTCTGTCTTTAACTTGGAGAGAGAGACAACAGAAATCAAAGTAGGATTGTGATCGGTGGTGGGGATCAAATGATAATAATACCATAGGGTTATTATTGATTGGATAATTTATGATGAAGATAATAATATTATCTCGCTTCGTGGCATATTGATAGTTGAAAGATAGTAATGATTAAATTTATTAAGCGACACAAGGTATTTAAGAACTGAAATAATCATGATAAATATATGGGTTCATGGTGAGTCTATGGGAGGGTTGATGGTCGCGAGAGAGAGAGAGAGATGATTTTTAATAGAGATAGATTGTAGGTGGATAATGATAGATAACCGATAGTCGAAAGGGTATTAATAGCTGTGTATACTTGGGGGGTATTTGGAAAATGGTGATGAAGATGAGGAAAGAAGATGCTGAGCAAAAGATGAAAATTTCTTTGATTTAGACTTTTTATCATCAATCCAAGTTATAGGGAGTGAGAGATAATAGGATGAGATAAATGCAAAAGGAGTGAGTGATACTGTGAGAATGGAGAGGAGATGATAATGATATTGCATTTGGAAGCGTTTACAGTTCTGAACGTGACGGAAAAATATATACAAAGATTTAAATTGTAACAAGGAAAAATAATGGAAGAAAAACTGATGAAGATGATGATGGAATTGATGAAAATGATGTTGTAGATGAAAGGCATTAATCAAATGACTCCTGTTAGATCCCTGATGAGAACCGGAGGGAATCATGCTCATTATTATCCTCCAATGTACAATGAGAATGAGAGGAAGAGGAAGAGGAGGTGATACGAAGGCTGAAAATAAGAGAGGTGTGTGGATGTTTGCTCGTTGTTTTTGATGATCCTTCTGATATGGACAAGGAAAAAAGGTTATTCCTTAATGAAGGTTAGTCTGGTCAAGCTTGGATGAATCTGGTCAACCCAAAACATTGACCATAAACTTAACATACTTCAAAAATATCTGACTTTCATCAACACTCATGATAACATTTATTATCATTCAAATATTATTATCTGATTATTTTGTATCAATTTTTGCTCTATTGGTTGTATCAGTAAAGACTATCGAACCATAAGTTACCTTGTGGAATCACAGAAAAAAAAATCATTCAAATTGAAGCAAAAAAATCGTTACTAGTGTTGGAATTGGATTAAATCAAATCATTGGTCAGTTAAGTTACAATTAAATGATTGTCTTGCTAAAGATTTGATTAGCTTAATCATATTATCAATACACATAAATTAAGATAACATAGAGTTGTTAATGGACTCAAGTTCAATTGGTAAATTGATCTTTGGCTACTTATCATTAATTTACTTTTAGATGATTACATTGATTAAGGTTTCATTGTTTTAACTTGTTTGAAATCAGTTGTAACGGTTAATTATTGAAATTTTAAATTCAGTTGAAAGGTTCATTTGTTACTAAGTTAATGGAAACATAATGTAAATCAATTGATAGATTAATTCAAGGGAAAAATATCACCACCTTAAATTATCGTATGCAAAGTGGGGAGAGATTTTCACCGAGAAATTCAGGAAGACTGAATTACATCCTATTTCCGCCTCAACCCATTTCTCCTCCTTCTTGTAGTCTCAATTGCGAGTATTTTATTTTCATTGATTTAATTTACTAAGGCAAAAGAAATTCAATCAAAAGCATAACATTAAATTAGATTTCGAACTGAGCTTTTCATAATTGTTTTTATCTCGAGTTTTGAACATTTACTTTTCTTTTGAATATGAACTTTTTTGTTTCTCTACAAGTGTTAATTTTTATCTTTCTTTTTTTTTCCTCTTCTCAAAAACAATAATATTCATGGGGAATAAAAAGTGAAACCATCAACAATATCAATTGAATTTCCTTCAAGTAAAATTATATCAACTGGTAAACGAAGTGAACTAATTTGTAGAGTTTCCGGTTCCAGGCCACCAGCTCGATTATTTTGGTGGCTTGATGGTCGTCGATTGAACAAATCTCGTGATACAATTTCTAAAGATGGTAATGAGACAATGAGCGTTCTCTCATTTACCGGAACTTCAACTGACAATGGTAAAGAACTTATCTGTCAAGCAGAAAATCCATTGATGAAGAATAGCAGCTTAGAAGAATCAGTCAGACTTAACATTCATTGTAAGTAAATTCTATTCTCTTTTTATCTTCTAATCTCATCATGTTAATCAATGAAAAGATGATGATGATGATGATAACGATGATGGAGAAGATGAAAGAATGAAGGTGAAGAAAAAATTTTATTCTTTTCTCAGGATCTATTGTTATATCACAATCTCTTTTCATTTGATTTCTTTTTTTCCAATGGAATTAAATTTTTTGTTTTCTCTTTTCACTTCCTTCTTTTTTTCCCCATTTACATCTTATCAACGTTTGATTCTTTGCATCCTCATCTTCAAAAGTAAATCAATGATGATGATGATGATGATGATGATAATCATTGACACAACATCATCATCATCATCACCATTGTCCCACCCATAGAAGCCTAAAAGACTTGATCATCTTCCCTCATCCTTTTTTTTCATCAATTATCTCAAATACTGATAATGTTATTACTTGTTAAGAGGCTACAATTAAGGTCAACCGATAATGTTAATGTTCAATAATAACAACAATTTAATCTTGTTAAGATAATCAAGTGTCAATAATTGATTTCCAATAGAATTGATTAACTTACATTTTCAATTTATCAAAAAACTAAACTGATTGTTATAATGAGATATATGTTAACTCATTGAGCCTTTCATGATAACAAACTAGCCAGTGGTCAATAACAAGCTAATAATTTATGGTAATTTAATGTTAATCATTTTCATTGTTATTTTAACAATTTACTTAAATAGTAGTTAAATCTGATTGCTAATCATCTTATCACTTGATTAACAATCATTAAATTAGATAAACAGCAGAAAAAAGTAAGGTCATTATCTTTATTGCGAAACCAATGACCATAAATATCACAGAAAACGAGTAACATTTCCCTAAAGAGGTGAAACCATTTGACCATTTAGATTTTCATGTTCATCTTAACATTTTTTTTTGACCAAAGATACTGACCATTTACTGGGCTGCTTGTAATGGTCATCACAGAGATCAGTATAATCTCATGTGTTGATCACTCCCAACGGGCTGGACACAAGTACTCAGATATTAGCATAATCAGTTGTCCGGTTTTGTCTACAATAATAATTGAATCCCTTTGATTGTTAGAGAAGAAAAGTTTTAATTTTATTCGAATGAACAAATTGTAATTCTTATTCTCTTTGCGTAATAATAATCTTCTAGTGGATTAGTTTTTTTCTCTCTCTCTCTCTCACTGTCCATTTCTTTCCCTTTAAATCATCATTATCTTGTAATGATCATGACCGATAATCTTTTAGCTTTGAAAGATTTTTACTTGGATTAGTTGACTTATGATCAAATGTCAATGACAATTGTTAAGACAAACAATCAATTACTAATAATGATAATTATCTATTTTCTTTGGGGTTGAAGATTAATCAAAGAGAGGATGACGACGATGATGATGATGATGATGGAGATGAGTAAATGGAACCAGGAAGAAAAAGAGAAAAATCAATTGAACATGAACTTGATACAAGAAACAAGGGAAATGATTATGAAAGAATAGAAAATGATAAATGAACTTTCTCCATGATGATTGCGATTGTTTCAGCTGATTTATCATCACTTTCATCATCATTGTTGTATTAACAGTAACGGTTACCATTTAAATGACGATGATGATGATGATGATGACCATCATCAGTTTGATTGATTGATAAGATACACAAATGATACAAATTGTACAAATGATTTTATGCTATTTATCAGCTAATCAAATTGTAAACAAGTTTGATTGTTGATTAGATAAGAACAACAACAAAAAAACCAACTTCCTTTTCCGCTTATTTTTTGATTGTAAAGTTTTCCATTGGCTTGACAATCAAAGTGCTTGATGAAACTGACCATTAATGCCCTTACAGAGGTAATGCTTTCATTTTCTAATTGTCTTCTTTCATTTTTGTTCTAATTGTGATTAAATCGCTTATAGATGTTCCAATTGTGAATATTGTTCTTGGTGCTAAAATTGATCGTGACTCAATTCGTGAAGGAAGTGATGTGTATTTTGAGTGTATCATCGATTCGAACCCGTGGCTTACAGAGGTCACTTGGATATTCAATGGATCACCTTTAATGTCCCAACCTTCATCTGGAATAATAATCTCGAATCAATCGCTTGTCCTTCAGAAAGTCAAACGGCAAAATCGAGGATATTATTCGTGCTCAGCAACAAACTCTGAAGGAATTGGAACCAGTGATACCTTTTACCTTAAAGTGCTCTGTAAGTGTTATCTTATTTTTGTTGTATTCGAAATATTTTTTCCACGTTTGTTTTTCTCGCAAAAAAACTAATAAGAGAAAAGAAAATTATGCAAACAATTAACTTCTTCCAATAACAAATATCCAGTAATCATTCAGATTCTCCTCTGGGTAATCACCAGAGAAAATAATCTTAAGAGGATAAACGAAGAGGAGAAAAAAAGATCTAAAGTTTTTACAGGAGAAAATGCAAAACAAAAAACTCGAAATTCGAAGAAAAAAATTCAATATTCATTTAGAACAAAAATATCAAGGTAATCAGACTCATGAGAATAATCATTTCTAATCATTGCATGAACTCGTATCAATTATTAATCCAATTGAAGATTCGCTTTTGCAATTAGGATAAGTAGACAAATAGATTTATTGACTTGGAAAATCTCAACTTGTAATCACAAGATTGTTGATTAATTACAACGATATCGAAAGTGTTAGTTTGATCCTTCGAATGTCAGAACTTTTTCCTCGAGATGAGAAGAGAAATATTATTTTTTTTCTCCTTTATTCCAATCCAATCATGATTATCGACAATGATTCAATCTTCATGATGGAAACCACAAGTTACTCTCTAATGATAACATTGACCATCTCCATCTGAAGCCTTGACCATCAACCACTCCCAATAAAAAGTTGCAATGCTGATAATTGTTGACCAATTGAAACCATATTATTAACAAATAATCAATTAGATCATTAAAAGGATAATAAAAACCAACAATTAACTGAGATGATCTCAAAAAAAGTTTAGGATATAATTAGAAGCAATTTTCTAGGAGACCAAATAATTAAAACTGATTCACCTTAATGATCAACTGATTAATTGATTAGATATTTTCAATGATGATTAATCATTTAAGTGTGTATTAATTAAATGATCAAATTTAATGATATTCTTTATCGTTAATGATTGTTGTTATATCCTATTAGTTTTTACATTGAGATTTGATGATGATCATAACTGTTAATGATTATTAAGATGATTTAAACTACATTTACAACAATTAAGTGCCAACTTAATTTATTTATTATCCGTAATTTGTTATATTGTTGTTTACTGATTAAGGAGTTATTCATTTATGCTTAATTAAGCTTTAATTATTATTATGTTACCATCAATAAATAATGATAAATAGTTTTCTGTTGTTAGTTAATTGTGTTAATTGTGATGAGCATATAATCAACCTCCGTACGCTTGATTGTCATTAACAGTTTCCCATTGTCATTGTTATTAGGATACAACCATTGTTTATGTATCCTCGCCAAGGATGGTGTTGGTGAAGATGATGATGATTATGAGCTTATCATCCCATTCACTTTGATGATCATGATTTTGAATAAAAAAGTTTCATTTCCATTGACACGGCAAAGGGAAAAATGACACTTTTGGTGACAGATAATGAGGTTTTTTTTTTCTGTAAATCTATCGAGTTACTATTTCTTTTAAGAACATTTTTTATTCTCATCTTGATCATCATTCTTATCACTATCATCATCATCATTATCAACATGAGATTCATTTTCTTTTTCTCACTGTTCTCATCAATTTCTTATTACTCTCTTTCGTATAAATTGTTATCTAGTATTTCGAACTTTTTTGCAGATCATCATAGTTCGAATTGAGTTTTGCTTTTTTTTGAACTTTAACCCTTTCCTCTAGTTTATCATGTCTTTTTCCCTCCTTAAATAAGAATCTGGAGATTCAAAAAATCTAAGTAACTTGACGATATTAAAGCGATGATAATGTACAATCATTAACATTTATCTCGCTGGATTTAAGCTCATGTATTTTTCATCATTTCCTTATCCTCTTTTTGTCTTATTCTTAGTATCTCTCTCTCTCTCTCTCTCTCTCTCTCTCTCTTACTATCATCGCCATCATTATTTTCTTCCTTGATTTTGTTATTCTTTTCTTTTCGACATTAGAGTTTTTCCTCTTCACTATTCTGGTGTTCATTTCAAATGCGTTATACTTTTTACGATCGATTCTGAAAATCTCAAAGTTTAAATGTAGCAATCTAATGAAATTACATCACTGGCTGTGTTGTTAAATTAAATCTAATCATGTTAGCAGATGATGATGATGATGATAAGTTGTCACTTTCTAAGTGAATTGCATTCAATTTGAGAAAGATTAACTTGCACAATTTCTTAATCTAATATCAAGTAATCGAGAAGATTATCCCATCAGATGAAGAGGATAGAAAAATGTTGAATCAATGCTCTAAATTACAATTAGATACCAAATTGTAACCAATTTTAAGAACAACATTTTCCATGGCAAATCGCTTGCAAACTGTAAATTCAATTGAGATTTTCCCTCTTTACCGACCATTAACTTTCCAATAGGTATATTAATCATCTGACCAATTGCAATAATCTAGATGACCAGAACTTTTTTCTCTCTCTTTCTCTGTTCATTCAAAACTATTTTCTATTTATTTCTTTTGTTATTGTTAACATTTTGTAGCAACAAAATAAATGATGTATCATGAAAATTGAGAAATTATATTTTCCATTTACAATGTTTATCTTTTTACATTAAATGTTTTATTATATTGGGATGGGCAAGATGATGAAGATGAGAATAAAGTGAGCATCTTCCAGAAAAAGAAAGATGAAATTTAAGAATTGAGCTTAGGGATAAGATGAGGAGGCGGAAGAGAAAAAATTTCTGAATTGATCATCTATTGGAAATGAATGAGATTCAATTGGAAATGTAAGACTAACATAACAAAGAGAGTTGAAGTGACTTGAATGGGATGACGATGATGATGATGATGATTGAGGTTGAGAGAGGAAGGTAAAAGGTTAATGCTCTGTTTATACCTTGATGAAAAAACGATAAAATTACCAGAGAGTTTTATCCAAACAATGTTAATATAATGTCGTCTCTTTTCACTTTATCTTACATTATTATTCTCGTTCTCTCACTTTTCCATCATCATCGTCTCTCCATTGATGCTCATCTACAAGTTATCGTCATGATGATAATGGTTATATAGCCTTTAGAATTGTTCTAAGAGGGAACAAAGTTCTGTCTCGACTTTGAGATTCGATAATCTTGTTTTCTCATCTCTTATCCTGTTATTCAATCAAATGAGTTTAGAATCACTTCTCGTAAAGGTAAATATTATCATCTGTTAATAGGTAAATAAGTTGTCATGGTAATCTGGTTTCAAGAAGATGAATGAAGAAAATTTTTGCAATGAATATTTTTTTTCCTATTCTTTTCAGGGTGAAAAAAGTATATACATTGAAATCTACTGAGAATAAATTAAATTGGTTCTCAGTTCTTGGGTAACCTTGAGTTTGGTAAGCATGATTTTCATTTGGAAAGATAAAGTTCTGGACATCGGATTCATTTAATTGACTCTGAATTTCCATGATAACTTTATTTCTCTTTGAGTGAATTACAAATTTACTCTTGTTTCTTGTTGGTTATCATTAAGGATGTTTGTTTACACTCATGTCAACATTTTCCGGGTTTCTAGAAATTCTGAAAAGTTCTGATAACTTGATATTCTTCGGTTAAAAGGGAAGACAGTTCTGTCTGTCTCATTCTCTTCTCCCTCCCTGGAAAATTTAAGATTAAATGTTATCATTGCAAGATAATCTTCTTCTTCTATCATCATGGTTACTTCCTCTTTCTTTGTTTGAGATTTATTTCAATGGTGAAAAAAGTTGAAGATTCAGAATAAAGAGAAAGAGATAAACATGATAATAGAAAAAAGAGAAACAAAATTGTTCTTATCCACTTTCTTGCTTTCCTTTTCATCCTCATCTACATCTTTATGGTTTTCTTATGAAAATGATGCTCATCTTGCTTTTTGCTCTTTTCTATCCACTATCTTCTCATGAATTTATCTATCATCTCAATGGAAATCAAAGTTCATGATTCAACACTCAACACCAAAGATATATTTCAATGGTCATTCATCAACTCCACTCACTCCCACCACAACCTTTTCCTCCAGATTCTGTAATTTTTTCCCACTCACGTTTGACTTGATATAATCATGAATCTTGTTTTCAAAAACATCATGAAAAGAAAAATTCTAAAACATGAATTATTCCAAATGAAAAGTTTCTTCAGAAAAAGAGAAACTCAAATGAACTTATCTCAAAATCTCCGATAGAAATGATATCTTAGTATCACATTACAAAGTCAATCATGTTAGAACTTTTTTTCGACATTTGTTAATATGCATTTCGAATTGACTTTTCTTCTTTCCTGAATGGAACTTTCCATGGAATAGAAAGAAAACAAAAATGATTCTAATCTTATCTTAGCCAATTAAGTCAATTAGTCGAGTTAATTGTTTTTAGTATTGAATGAAATGCCGAGTTGAATATGAAAACAAGATAATTGAATTAACTCTCTGATAACAATTATCATGAAAGGGATAAGGTACTTAAGTTTCATGGTAAACAATGAAACTGAATATTTCAAGAGTGATAAGATAAACAATTGATACGATAACATTGTAAGTCAATTAATAACAGTGACAAATAATAGCAACAGTTGTTAATTGTTTAATATTTGAACAATATTAATATTTCATCATGTATTCAGAGTTAGTAAATGAAGTTATCATTTATAAAATATTATCATGAAATAAACTTTACAATAACATGACAATTACAAGTGACAATTGAATCACAGACAAGTACAGTATACAAAATGAGGATGACCAGTGACCTTTCACTCCAATTTGAAGGAGCAAAAATCCTGAAAGTCATGAAATTACATTTCCAAGTGAGATAATTCATTATAATTGAATTAATATTGAATCAAATCTTTGGATGAAAATGGCCTAAGGCAAATTTACTTGATTGCTTTTGATATTATTATTTTCATCTATAAATAAATATAATACATATTATATTGTTAATCGGACCTTTGATAACCTTTCTCATGTTTACTTCATGATGATGATGATGATAATGATTTTCCCTTCTTGAATTTTCATGTAAAAATCTATCTTCATGTTGAACTTTAGATGTCCTTGATTCTCAAGTGATTAGGATTATGATGACGATGAAAATGCTCTGAAAAACTGGTAAATATTAAAACTTTTTGATGGAAAATGTTTGTAATCTTATGATAGTAATAATTACACTTCATGTTCTTGAGCTTCGATTTTTTTCCCTCCTTCTATTCAATGTAATCTTATCTTAGCCTCTTCTACTCATTGCATACCCACTTTTCCTTACAATGAATGAAGGGAAGACGAATACAGTTGAAGCTCTAAAATGTTGTGATGTTTTCTTTTTCCATCCTATTGTTTACCTTTATCATCCACCATTATCTTCATCAGAATCTCTTGTTTTGCTTTTTCTTTTTTCTTCTATGTTTGTATACTTTTCCTTCATACATCTTTGTCTTTTCCATGTCTCACCCACCCCACCCTCTTCCTCTCCTTTCTCTCCCTTGCCTTTGGTTGATGAAAATTAGTCTTTCACCTTAAATAATGTTCCCCGAGTTTCAATCTCATGAGAACTGAAGGTGAAAACCTTTTTTCCTTCCTCTTACCTTTACATTAACTTCGGTATAAAAATTTCATGAAATCAAACCATATAAGTTGGAGTGAAAAACGAATAGAATATAAAAAAAATAATATTCTTTTCTTCTTAGCTAAATAAATGATAACTTATCTCGATAAATTTTCTCATGTTCATGTAAATTCAATAATTTCCATTGAGCTAATGTTTTCTGATTGATTGCATGTTGTAAAAAAATCATATCATTTGTATATCATACAAAAGGTATGAAAATCAAGGCTAATGATTTATTACCTTACGGAAAGAGGGAGTGGATATGATGGAATAGGAAGTGGAAAAAGGTTGTTAATTAAGGTGTAATAAGTCAATTTGAGTTACTTATCTTATATACATTATCAATCAACACGAGGAGTGTGTTTGTTTGTGTCAGAATTTTATGTAAAAAACCAATGAATTATCATCATGATGACACCAAAGATGCAATAATTATCATCTCTCTCTCTCTCTCTCTCTGAGAAAATGTTCTTACATGGAGAATGTTAAGAAACTCTTTCGATTCTGTTTGATTTCTAACCACTAGCATTCTCTTCATAAATATCATCATGACAGAATTTTATCTAGAATGTTTTTCTTTGAAAATTCTGTCAATTCTCGAACTGTTTCCATCAGAGTTTATATTTCCATTTTTCGTTCAATTGTTATTCTGTTGCATTGAACTTTTCTCTGGATTTCATCTTGATGAACTTTGCATTAGTTTTTTTTATTCACCTCTGTTGATTGAGTTAATTAAGATTTACCAGCAACTTGATAAGACAAGTTGATTAATTCATTGTAACCAATTAATGAATGGCAAGAGTTTGAGTTGGAATTGATTTTTTCCCCTGCTTTCAGTTTCAACTCTTTTTTTTCACCATGAACTTAATCTGAATCTCATCTAAAATCCACCAATCTAATTGAGTCTTAGCTTTTTTTATTTTGTTTACATTGTAAAAACTTTTATTCTCATCCAGATAAACATAATCTTTTAACTTTTACATGGGAAAATCTCATTGTGTCTGATGATCCAAATTCATTAATGAACTTTCAGAATTTTTTCCCACTCCTAGTCTAAATTACCATGAACTTGCACCTATTGACCATGATGTGAATACTCAGTCAATATTTATCATAAATTTTTCGTCTTCAAATATCAGTTTCTCTTAACCTTTTTCTCTGATTGTCAATCTGAATCATTACAATTTAGAAATAGTATATGAAACATCACCAAGAATCAAATTGATTAATGATCAACTTAAATTGAATGATGATGATGATGATTAAGGATAACAGAAACATTGATTCAGCATAAATAAAATAAATCAAATTAAAATTTATCCCTCTCTTGTTTACCTTTGTTATTATTGATGAAGATCAATGTTGTTTATAACATGTTGACCTACTAAGAGTGAAACGATTGCAATGATAACGAAAATACAATTAACTTTAACCATAAGTGATTATTGTTGATCATTTATTGATGATAATGACGAAAGTTGAATGAAATCGTTTCAACATCTTGTTAGCTATGAAATTATTAAATCGCCTCAGGGGATTGATTGAGAAAAAATTTCGATTTCAAGTTTTTTTTTTGTTTTCCATTCAACTTTTACTCGTTTTTTTATCATTCCTTAAATTTATTTCATTATTATAGATTTTAATTCATTAGAACATTGAAATTTTCATGTGCTCATCTTTTTCCCAAGGTAATGAATTTTGCCGATGAATAAGTTTAGGTGTTGGAAGAGGAAAAAGGAAAAGGAAGTGAGAGGTAAGATGGAAGAGTGGAAGTGTTCATTGTCGAAATTGGTTAAATGGGTAAGAATATCTCTTTTTTTCATGATAGAATTCAGAATACAGTTAAGTAAGATAATGGATAGAACAGAGAAGATTTTGATGAAATGACGAGAAAGATTGTAAACATGAAGCAAGAATTGAGTATTATGAATAATATAACGATCATGATGATAGATCAGAATCGCCTTAGGGATTAGTTCACCAGAGTTCTGATGACGATGATCATCTTAAAAGGAATATAAGGTTTGATAAAGAAAATGAAAATGGAGAGAGGAAGAAATAAAATGAGAGGGAAAATGGATAATAATAAACAGAAGTGAACAGAATTCATGGTTATGTACCAATCAAATTTTCTTACAGAATTTAGATGTCACATTGTAACATTTTGCTCAGAATTTATGAACTGAAAGGTTTATTTAAATCGGCAATTTAACTCCATATGCACCATCATAATGTTTACAAATATATAAACATGAGAAATTCAAAATTAAAATAAACTATTGTAAGATGATTTTCCCTCAAGATTTAGATTCTGATTTACATGGAGCAACATTTAGCTTATTGTTTATATTGTATCTAAATTCAGGGTAATACGTTTCAATTCATTATGAATAATCATGATTAATTATGATGATGATAGTAAGGATAAGAGACCCATTTGAAATCTTTAAGACAATGAGTCTCTTGTGTAAATGCTAGAGAGTGAGCGATAAATAGTTAAAATCTTATGTATATTTCATTAAGATCCTTTTCCACCATGAAATGAACTATCATTTACTGCATGAGACTGAATTGATATTAATCTTGAGTTCATCCTCTCTTCAAGTGATCACTTCTTGACCTGGAACATTGTAAATATATAAATTGATACATTGAGCATTTCATTTTCCTCTCGATAAACAAAAGTTTTTATTTATTAGATGATAAGTCAAAAGTTATCATGTAATTTACTATGATTTTGAGTTTTATCAAGTTTTCGCTCGTTCAACTATCGAATCGCACTAATCAATCACTCGAAAGACAATCCAATGATATTTACCGCGAAAAATTTGGAATCAATTTAAAGGGGTAACTTGGTGAAATGTCCAAACAACAGCTGATACATTGATTAATCGAGTAGATGGAAATGATTAGTTACAAGGAGTTCCATAAATCTCAGATGATAATAATCTGCATGGTGATTATTATATTAATAAGATGATAAGTTAGTCGAATGTTATATTCAAGAAATTGAGTTGAAAATAGAGGATAAAATGGGATGAAAACTTGATGATGATAATGTAACATTTCCTTAAACCCTTAAAGTTCACTCAAGCTTGTCACTTGGATAGAAAAATAATACATGGACCCTGAATCTCCTGAGAGAATTTTGTTTCTTCTCTTCTTCCTATGGTCATCATTTTTTATCTTCAAAAAAATATCATCTCTTTTATGGACATTTACCTTTGTTGATGTGGTGGATGATAATGGGAAAATACTTGAGATGTTGATGACACAAACTCTCTATCACTCATCACATAATCGTTTGTCGATAATAAGAGATGAGAATAACCAACTTTATGGAATTTTTTTTTTCCATCATGATTCTGATTAGTAAAAGTTCTTGAGTCTCTTTCAGAGGAATCTACACATTTGTTTGGAAAATTTCCTCAAATTCGCTGGATACCATTTTCAATCTCCATGAGAACTCAAATCGATAACTTGACCAACTGCCCGAACGGTTCTTTTGGAATCTATTACATGTAAAAAGTAAATGAATAAGTCATGATGAATTTCAATACTTTTTGTAAATTCAATTTCTTTTTGCTCTGATATTTTCCATGTGATTTTTATTGCTCAAGAAAATTGTTTCTTTGTAAACAACAATCAAGTAAATTATTAACATGGTTTCTTTGATTGCTTTGTCTGCAAAAGCTTACCAATCAATTGAATTGAATATATTACGATTGAACTTTTCATGTTTTCCTATTAACTTTTCATGATGTTTTTACCTCTGAATTTTTTTCCAGAACAAAAATTTCTTGTTTCCATTTTCTCTCTGCTTAGTATATTACCATCATGCACTTTTACATGGTAACTTATCGGTTTCAATTTTCATTGGAACATACAAAAGATACAGTTCTGTCTTTTGATCAGTTTTCAGAATAATCTCTTGACCATTTTGTTCAGAGAATTTTTTTACAGACTAAAGTTACAAGAAGATGAAAGAAAACGATAAAAGTTCATAAAAACGATTGACTTTACCTGAAATTCAAGTCATGATGATAGGCTCATGAGATGATGAAGATATAAAAGGACTTGAAATATTTGTGAAAGAAAATTCTGGTCAAATTGAATTCCAATGATTTTCCGAAATTTTCTCTCCATTGTTTTCCATTATCATCGTTTCACTAGAGAAAAGTAGTTGATCATTATATCCCTTTAATCCCGTTCCAGATTCACTAATCCCTTTTTCACTTCATCTTTTATTGTGAAAGATTAAGTTTCGTTTTTTTTCAATTTTTCTTTTACACTATTAACCTGAATTCTCAAGTAACTAGACCTTTTTTTTCTCGGGATAAAATAATATTCTTTATGTAACAATCGAGCCTCTAAAGTTTGAATTCCATGGATTTACCTTTGTTTTCATGAACTTTTTTTTATTATCGTTTTCATGATGAAACAAGAACATCAACAATCATTTATTATCACAAGATATTGAACATTAATCAAAGTATAAAAGGAAGAAAAGTTCTGAAAAGTTCTGTAAGATTGGAAATCTTTTCAATATATATAACATTAATCTCTTCTCAGAATAAGCGATTTCATCTAAATTGTTTCAAATTGTTTGTTTATTTGATTTTCTCATCTTATAAAAGTCAATTGTGATTCTAATTACTATTGATGTTTTTATTTATCTCTTTTCCTATCTGATGATATTCAGTTTCCCCTGTTTGTAAACCTTTCCAGGAAGTTAAATTTGGTGTAGCTCGTAATGAGATGGTCAATATAAGCTGTTCAGTTGATGCTGATCCAGATGATGTTCAGTTTAATTGGATGCTCAATAATACCCTGGAAACTGTTGAGATACGTTCATTTACCTCAAATTCAAGTCTTTCCGTAGTTTCCTATGTACCAAAGTATAAAAACTCCTATGGTGTCCTACTTTGTTGGGGATCAAATAAAGTGGGTGTCCAGACTGACCCTTGTTCATATCAAGTGATTCCAGCAAGTAAGTAACTGGCAATAAAGAGAGAGAGAAAGAGAATCAACTTTTTTTTCTGGACATTGTCCAGCTCATGGAAATTCATGTTGTAAGAAACTATTGAAATGCTATAAATAGGATTGCATGTTCAGTCTAAATAATATAATACTGTGAACATGTTGAGTATCATGAAATTTGGACAATAAGCTTAGTTATTATTTTCTATTTCTGGTTACAATTAATTCAAAGTCCAAGGACATGAGTGAGTTGATAATTTCATGGAGTAGACAATGAAAACCATGATAGACTTTGTCTTTGTTTCTTTGGTGAAAATGAAAATTAGATTAACCTTCAACTTTGGTTATTATGAGCATTCAATTGAACTGATGTTGCTCAATGTCTATGGATTTTTTTTTATTGTTATGATAAATAAGCTTTGATATATTTAGATGGTTGGACAATTAAACTGGACAATATAAATGATACAAACTAACAAGGTTATTTACCTAATTGTTTCAATTTAATCATCTGTCCTTTGGTTGATTGTATTACAAGGTTATCCCGTTAATCTTGTCGACATCTTGTTTTTTCATGTCAATCTTTTCCAGTGGATTTATTTTCCTTATCATCATTCTCATCCCTCTCTTATCATCCTCCTGAACAATTACTTTTACAATATCCCCCAGAACTTCATGATAATAATAATAATAACCATGAAAACAAAAAGTTCTGACAGTTTTTGTGAATCCATCTGAGTGACACCTCATTTGATTGTTGTTGCTGTTGAAACAGTTTTTGCTTCATTTTGCTGAAAGTATTTTTTTTGTCGAGTTCTAATCGCTTTGCCGAGTTGTTTTTACATGAACTTCCAAATTATTTTGAGTTGTTTCTGAAAAAAATGTTTCTTTTCATCTGAATGAAACTTTCATGATACAATTTAACACGAACTTTGTATCAAATTCAAAGGTAATCTCAAGATGAATTTGAATATAACTTTTTTTTTCGATGGAAAAAGTTTACGATATTTACTTTCAATACGATTTGATATTTTTCTCCCTGAAACTATGAGTTCTAGGAAATGTCTAGACGATGAAATTGTTATCGAAAGAATTGAATGAACATTTAATGGATTTTCATTGAAGAAATTAAACTTGGGAATTTGTTTCATTTGGACAAATTATTAATTAATTTCCTTTGGCTTTGAATAGATTGAAATTCTGAACGAGTTGTCGATTGTAATCATAATAATCTATTGTTAAATTGTTGTTCATGTTAATTGTAATCAAATGAGTCACACATACACACTTTTGGTGTAAGTTTCAATTCCCTGCTCAGAGTTGGATATAAATTATGTTCTTATGAATAGATGGAGAGACAATGACTTTCATGAGATGAGAATGATGATAATACATTAATAATTGTGATGATGATGATGATAACAATAAAAATGATAACAATATATAAATGCTTCTTCTACTTTAGGAACAGTTTAGTTGATGATGATAATGATGATTATAAAAATGGAGAAACAGGGGAAGTCTATGGAAAATAATAATGGATGGAAATTCTTTGGGATAAAATTTTCTATTCTCAATGAGCAAGATTGTTCCATGTTCCATATTTTTTCATAGTTTATTTCATAATTTCCATCTTCTCATGGGAATTGTCACGCTCTCTTACCACACCCCATCTAAATTGTTACTCCATTTAATCCATTTGGCTCAGAAAAAGACACAACCATGAAAATGAATGTCATGTAACATACAAGAGAGAGAGACCGATTGGGTGGAGTGGGTGGTGGAACAATGAATTTGATATACATTGATATGCATGGGAGAAAGGAGGTAGATCGCTTAGGAAAGATAATGATTCAATTGGGAATGAGAAGCGATTCCAATCCCTGCGGCGGTTCTGTTGAATTCTGATTTTATTTGCAAATTTAACATAATGATGGAAATTTGAATTTGTAGCAAAATTGATCCATTCATGATCTGGAGTCAACTCGATAATAATAGAATGTGAAAGTTAATTTAGAATTGATTATTTCCATCTTGATTTCTAAACTTATTTTTCACTTTTTTCATATTTATATAAGTTGAATATTTCCGTGTTTCGTTTATTTCTATTATTTTTTTCTTATATCAATATACTTGCTGAATTTTTCTAACCCCAGACATCTAATAGAAGTTGCTGTTATTCTTGTTATTGAATCGATATGTTATTTCATTTCTCATTCTTTCTCCCTGAATCCATATCCAGATCTCTCATACCTCTGAATACTACATGATCTGTATTACAAATCCTTGATTGGATTGCTTTGACAGGATTAGTTTATCATGATGGACAGATGATTGTTCAACTGTATGAATCGGGACTTATCAGGTATTAACAGAGGACAAAAGATGAAGAGATCAAAATGAATCTCGAATTAGTAATAAGAAGGACAAAGAAAAAAAGAGAAAAGTTCTCGAACCATGAAAGATATTAACAGAATTGAGAGCTATCATGAAATGATGAAATACTCTTACTGGAACATAATGTTGCAATCTTCATGATGTTTCGTGACAATTGAAATGAAATCTCAGGAACCACCTAATAGACTGAAAGTTTTGCAACAAAGCGAAAGGTAAAATAATATCAAAGGTAAACAGATATGAGAAAAAGTTAAGTTATAGTTTGTCTTTGGAACTTTTTTGTTCTAAAAATCATTCTAAGGTTCAATTTCTCAGGTTGGTGTTATAATCATGACGATGATATATGTTATTATTATGCTCGAACATTATTATTACAAAGTTGTCGACTTTTTCTCACTTTTTTTTTCTCCGTTGAATGAATTTGCTGGTTCACTGATTGATTTCTGATTGAAAATGTGATAACTACATGAATGAATCTGAGAATTGTTAGAAAACAAAAAGTTCTAGAGTTGTGAAACCAAAAACATGGAAAGGTAACAATTGATAACATGATAAGTATTTGAAGAACCATTTATTATCCTATTCATTGTTCAGAACCATGAGAATTCTGGCAAAATTTATTATCATTTGTCGAAGTTACAATTTGTTTCTACAATGTTTTTCCAGGAGATTTATCATGAATCATGTTTTTCTATTGAATGAATTTGGGATACAAATTTTTAATCTTATATAATATTTTCTTCCTTCTCATTTGAAAGGTCCTCCTGATTCAGTGACCAATTGTACCATTCGTAACCAAACTTTGGATTCCCTAAGTGTCTCATGTTTACCTGGTGATAGCGGTGGATTGACTCAAATATTTTTCCTCGAAGTTTATAATTCTGATATTCAAAAGCTCCATTGGTCCACCGCAAGTCAAGTGCCTTCATTTTATATCAATTCGCTTCCCAGTTCAACGAGGTTTACTCTCAACATCTATGGTAGCAATAAGAAAGGTCGAAGTCCATCCGTTTCCTTGACCACTTATACACTTAATTTACCTCAAAAAGAGGCTAAAAAACAAGGCAAGTTATCAGAATAATGAAAACGATTGATACTTACATCAACTTTAGTTGACCTTGAAATTTTGGTACTCGAAAGATAGACTGATTTCTTGAGATGGTATTGGATCTAATCTCATGGGAATTGAATATTAGATGGGAAATGAAATTCTACAATTTTGATAAAAAGTATTACAAAATAAGATCAGAAATTGATGATTCAGATAATCAAGATTTAAACGATTTCAAGATTATCTTTTCAGTTGTCATCCTCAATCATTTGTCAGTCTGTCATGAGATATTATCAGAATTGATTTTTCCTACTAAATCTTATCCTTGCCTAGTCTGTTTCTGATATCTTCTCATCAATAACCAGAGGATAAATTTTGCAATTTCTGAATACTCAACTTCTGTAATTCCATGAAATGTATTCATTTCTAAATCGATGTTGAAAGTTATCATGAAATGAATTGACAATGAGCTAAATAATCTGTTTACCTTGGATTTTAACTGAAAGGAAGCAACAGTTTAACACTTATCATGAATTATACGAACTTTTTCCATGAGTATATTAATCATGACTTTCTTCTTGTAAATTCCTGAAGAATTTTATGAAATCAGTTCGAGAATAAGAACTTTTTTCTTCTACCTCTCCCTTTCTCTCTCATAAAGCTTAATCTGAATCTTTATAAGATTGATGATGATTCGATGAAGTTAAGTTAATAATAATGATAATCAGTTACCATTCAACCTTAATGATTAAATAAAGTTCTTAGAACTTTTTTTAGCTCGAACCTTTGAATATAAATTCAGTCGATTTTGCCATGAATTAGGAAAGAAACTAGAGATAGAAAGAGAGAGAGAGAGAGAGAGAAAACATCTCATGATGGAATAAAAAAAGATTACCATGTGAACGAAATGATTTTCTTTTCGATATTCACTTTAAGTTCTAATACTTTGAATCGAACTTGAAAAGAAATTTGTGCAAATTCTTTATCTCATTAAAACATTTATTTCCATCAAGAAAAGTATCATGAATTTCATATTATCGCATTAGGAACTTGAATCATGAAACTTTGACATGGTAATGA
>NW_026515419.1:0-99147 GCF_014898815.1 Panonychus citri | reverse complement strand
AAAAACTAGATGTACAAAGGGATAACCTAATGGAAATGAATCCAAAAGAAAACATCAAGGATATTCTGATAAAGAGACACAAAGGCGCAGATGAACTTCTCTTAGAAGCGAAACAAATTCTTCTAAAAATTTCTGACAAAAGAAAAGTATAATTATATGTTTTTTACTTGAATTTATAAAGAATCAGTAGAAAATAAGAACTTTTTTCTAAGAAAGTAGATGAGTTTTCTCGGAAAGTAAGTGAATTTCCATGAAAGTCAATGGATTTTCATCATAGATTCAATAATAAGATGAATTTTATATGGACTTTCTAAGAAAGTAAACTTTCGAATTGTAAATAACGTACCCAAAATATCATAGATTTCTTACCTTTAAATTGTAAATAATATACCTAAATCATCTTAGATTTGTACCTGAAATCATACCCACCCTAATAACTAGACCCCAAAAAATTCATAAAATCTAATCCCATCAACATGTAAAAATCTAAAAAAACGTAGCGCAATACTAGGCTACGCTCTGTAAGGGAAGAGAAAACATAAATAGACGAATTAGTTAATTTCTTTTTTTAATTGTTACTAATTAAATCAATTAATTAGAATTTGGAGATTATGATCAGTTGATGAATCGACTTGTTAATTACCTGGAAAACTGGATTAATGGGGAAACAATTTAATTCCTAGCGAGAGAAATTTATTCAAATCTATGATTATGTTTACTTTTTCTTGGAGAGAAAAATAATTTCCATTGGTTTATGTTGACAATTAACTGATTGTTGTTGATAGTTTTGCTTGATTTTTTTGTTCTTGGTCTATTGTGGTTATATTATTGATGATGTTGGTGATGATGATAATATGATTAGATGAGGATGATGATTAAGATGATAAACACGTGATTTAGTGAGTGAGTTGCTTAAAGTTGTTTAAGGTAAAAACTTATTCATTTTCAAATGTTACCTTGTGTTGATTTAATCAACTTTAATAATCATCTTGGTTAATTGTTGATTAACTTTTCAATTGTGTGTAACTGTGTCCACTATGTTTTGATATAAATCAATATAAATGTGTATTAGTTGATTGGTTAATTGTCCTTGATTGTTTTAAACACGAAATTGTTACCTCTCAAATTATTTGAACATTTTTTTTATTATTTACCAATTGTTGATTGTTAATTGTTTCAATTATTTGTACTTTGTCATCAAAGCTTGTTAATTCACATGTCGGATTGATTTAATATCATCAATTTTTCATCTGATTACATTGGAAACAATTAACTTAATTGTGAAAAGTGAAAGTTAATCAACAAGGAAAAGTTTGACTTTCATTTTTTGTTCACAATTCATTGAAGGTAAGAAATTGATTTTTTCCCTTTTCTTAATTAAATTTAATTGTTAAGCCGATTAGGTTGATGATTAAGACTAGTGTTTCTAATTATTGATGGATTGAAGGTTTTAAATATTAAAAAAAAAACCAACAATTTACTGGTAATTAATTACCATAGTTAACTAATTGTCGTTGCTGTTACTGTTTCTGTTTTCTTGGTTCATTTGATTTGTAAGCTCATCGTTTACTTTTAATTGTTAATCAAGTTAATCAATCATTCATATCTAATTTAATTCACCATCTAATACTGTATAGCCAATCAATTAGCTTTACAATTTGTTAATTTGATCATTTACTTTATTAAGAATCGATAACCTTCAATTGAGTTAACTTAATCTTCTGGTTACAATTTAATTTGATTGTTGGAAAGTTAATCGTTATTAAAATTAAACTATTAGGATGAATATGATTAGTTGATTCAGTCTGATTAACATGTTTAATAGTTTAATTGTATTGATAGTTTGTAACTCAATTAACTCTTGATTTCTCATGATCATCATTAATTTTACTTGAAATTACTAATTAATTGTCATATTGACGACATTGAATTACAAGTTTAATCGTTGGTACAACAACAATTAACCAATTTTCCTGGTAATTTAATTAAAATCTCACAATAATGATTATCTCATCAAACACTTTAATTGTTAATCACAAACCTATTAGATTAAATTATGTTACAATTCAATTTAAAGTAATGATGAGAAAAAATTTTCTCATCAAATTGAAACAATTAAATTTGATTCTTATCACAACATGGCAATTGTTACAATAACAATTAATAATATCATCAGTTAATTGTTTGTTTGTCCATTAACATATAATATGAAGAAAAAAAAATTCCAATTGTGATGATCAAGGTTCTTGATTGTTAATTTAATATTAAGTTACATTGATGGTGATAAACAATTGACATACTGAGTTATTGATTGTTGTTGATTGTAAGTGTGACAATTAACAAATTACAAATAAAATATAACCTCAACGTATAAGGAGTTAATCAACATGAGAATTAAGTAAATATAGTTAATTGTTTACCTTAAATTGTTCATGAGATTTGTTTTACTATTAGTTAACTACAACAATCAAGAGTCAGAACTTTGTTTTTTAACCAAACAATTTAATCATCATCACAATTACCTTAGATTTGATATTAAATATTATTGTTATAAACAATTTATTATTACATGAAAAACTACAATCAACAACTAAATTAAATTTAGGATTAGAGAAGCATGAAATTGTTCAACAATCAATCAATTGGTTATATAAAAATTAATCATCTTTTAGACAATCAAAATTAAGTTGATCAATTGATTGGTAAGGTCGTTTGGTTAGTGTAACTTACCAACAATTAAATTAAAAAGGATCAAAATTAAGGTGAAATTGATTGTTAATTATCATAAAAAATGGTTAACTATTTAGTTAAATTGTGATTGATTGTGTGAATCTCTATGTAAATCATATGAAGGGTTAAGAAAATGATTAACATTGATTGTGAATGAGTGAAAGTTAATTGTTAACCAGTTCTTATTACTAAACTGGTTTTATAAATGGTTGATTATTTGAGCTTGTCAATTGATTGAATTGATTATTACAATTGAACCTTTTTAAATTGTTATAAGACAATCGGAAACATCAAGTTTATCATGATGATCAACATTAAAAGAAATTAAATTTCAATTTTCAATTGCAATTAAATTGTTGTAATTCATTGAAACTCTGAAAATGGTTAATAGTTGGTTAACCTTGAAATTTGATTTTTCTGATTAAATTAAAAACAGTTCAACAATCAACGCAATTGGGATTGTAAATCTCTGAGATTATTTGATTACTAACAATTAACTTATCATCTTTGAATCAATCAACAGTCAACAATCAATTTAAAGTGAAAGTTAATCAACTCATATTGAAAATGGTATTTTCCAATTAACTGAATGGTTGATTGTTTATTAATTCAGTTATTGATTTGATTGTGAGATGATGATGATCTAATTTCATCACCACCACCAAGTTAATTGTTCAACTATATCACAAATTGTAGCTCGAGAAAAAAAAATAATCCAAACTAATCAATGACAATTTATTAATCATCCCAATAGGTTGGGAAAAATGATCTGATTTGGTTTGCACTTTTTTGATTGTAATCATGATTAGTTGATTAAATTTGTGGTTGCAAAAAAATAAATTGTGTCACCATGATGATTAAGTTAATTGTTGGTTATTATGACGATGATTAGCAATAAAATATAAAAAAATTTCTTGATTCTAATAATAATAATTGTTATTTTTGAGTCTCATGATTAACAATCATGTTAATCATTAGCAATTATTTATGAATCTTCAATATAAATAAATATGAATCATTAAACTTTAGTTTAATGATAACCAACAATTAAGGATAAAAAAGTAATCAACTTTATCAAATTATCGTCATGATTAACTCAATTGTTATGGTGACAATTTAAATGATATTCATGTCTGTCTAATCCATACAAATTTAATTGTTAGTAATCAAAAGATTTAACCGTTGACAATCAAGTTAATTAACTTTAAGCAAACTTTTTTTTTACTATCATCATAGTTAGACAATTATGTTTACATGATTAGAAAGTGTTAATTGTGATTTAAATGAATTCACCTCTTCCTGTTCATTGAAAGCAACAATTACCACAATTTATTGTGTTAATTGTCAATGATTAACTTACTATTCTAATGATGATGACCTTGCCATCTTAATTGTTGCTCAATTAATTTCCTCAGATGAAAGTTAATTGTAATTTAATGAGAAATTAATTTCCCAAAGTCTAATCATTAGACAATTGTAACATTTTTCCCCATCACAATTTAAAGTATATTAGGTTAATCGTAACTGGATTTACAAATTGTTATGATTAGTAAAATTCACAGTTGTCTAACAATTAACCCAAATAATTTATTTTTAACTTGATTTTTTCAAACCATAATTTAAATTGCTCATCATGGTTGTCAGTTGATCATCATAATCAAGAAATAGAGAGACAATTAAATTAACTCAAACAACAATTTAACTTTTTTATCTTTATGATTTTTGATTAGCAGGATTTCATCAACAATCAACATGATCATCATTCATGGTTAATCAATTAAATTACAATTAATGGGTAACAAGTTAATCACGATTTACGATTATGACACAATTAAAAATAAACTTAAATTTAATTAATTTCAATCAACTTTGATTGTTAGAAACAATAAATAACTAAATTGTTAAACTTATCTGAATATAACTTTGGACAATTTATTGGACAATTAAAGTTAATTTTAGACAATCAATTAAACTGTTTTCATATCTATTACCTAATTTTGCTTGATGACCTTTATTTTGAATCAAATTTGACTAATTAATTAGTTGATTGTTGTGTTGATTTACATATACGATAAGTAGGTTAAGATGAGAGGTGACAATTTGTAGGATGTTTTAATTGTGGAGGTTGATTGTTGATTAAAACCTTAGATGGATTTTATAATTCATATCTTGATTGTATTAGCTATTAAATTAATTATCTTGGTGACACTAAATTGTTACACGATAATTTTCATAAAGTTCAACAACAATTAAACAAATCGCCTCCACAATTAACTCATCATCCTACCGGTTAAATATTGGTAACAATTTAATGTGACATCCTAATAACCTAAATTAACCTAACAATCAGTAAATGTTGAAAGAAAGTGAAAACTATTTTGAAACAATTAACACTCACAATCAATAAATCACATGATTGATTTCAATTGTAATTTACTTAACTAATTCGTGATTAGTTCAATGATCACGGAGTCTTAATTTTCTTGTGCTAATATCAACATAGGATTTAATCACGATCAAGTTTAGTAAATTGTTGTTACTATTTGTTGAAGGGTTAATCAACTTTCAGCAATTTAAATTGTTTTTTACAAAGTTATTGAATCAAATTTAATAAAAAAAATCACCATCATAATGTTGATTACAATTTAATCGTAACAACAATTAACTTTTCAATCTAGAAGTTGAGAAAAAAACAAAGAATCAAAATATTATTATCAACGAAATGATTACAATTTATTTAGTAATAAATTACCAAGTTAATTATGATGAAAACAAAATTAAACCTGAAACCATTGTTAACTAACTATCATAATAACAAAGTTTCAAAAACAATTAACTAACAACAATCAAGTTATCATCATGATGATGATCATCAATAAATTCAATGTTATTAGATAATCAAGTTAACCTCTTTGGTAAATAATCAGTTTCAAACAATTTCAAGGTTCTAATTGTTGGGAAAAGTGATTCAATTTACATGTTAATTGTTTGTGATCATAGACACAATTTCCGTAAATTGTGGACAATTAATGTCAAGTAGTTTAGTATTTCCTAACACTATCAACAACTAAACAATTACAATCAAATTTAATCATCATCTTAATTTTTTTCAACTCCTTTTTCAAGGTTTTCCAGTTTTAAAATTAACCAACTTGTTGAATACAATTGACAATGATTGTAATTATGATTACGATGATTGTAATGATGATTAGCTGCTAATTATAATTACAATTTGACCTTAATTTTTTTCTTGCCTTGTAACTGTGTAGTTTAATTGTTAATCAACCTACGAGATGATTAACGAAAAAAAATTAGATTTGTAACCTTTAAGATGGCGTTTTTTTTGCGATTTAATTTCCAAGGCTTTTTGTCTATGGACTTGTCTTCAATTTATCATCATTATCATCCTCCTTCTCATCTTAACTGTCTTAATTTCCTCTCTCTCCTTAATCATCATGATCAAATTTGATTGTGGGCTTTGATTGTGATCAAATTGTGCAAAGGAAAACATTGATTTCCTTTTCATTGGAAACCTTGTTTTTTTTTGTTCATTTCAATGAGATTGACTTAATTGTGGATTAATTTGTTAATCAATCAACCCACAATTAACCTAGGAATTGCTATTCTAATCCACTAATTAACTTTCTTAGATTTCCTTGATTTAGTTGTTCAATAATAATACAATTGAGAAACTGATTGAGGTGAAAATCATGTTTAGACTGATTCACTTTGATTAACTTTACAATTTTGGTTAATTGTGATGATCATTTAGATTGATTGTTAATTAAAAGATGCTAATGTAGGAAGGAATTAATTAATTGTTGCGGGTGGATTATTAATTGTATTTCTTTTTATTCTTGTTCATTTAGTAACAATTAATAATGGATTAAGTTTAATCGCCTTAAGGGTTGATTAACAATTAACTGATTTCTTGCACAATCAAGACACGATTTAACTATTCAATTAGCTAATTAGGATCATAATGCTTATTAAGACCATCGAGTTGGTTAATTGTCAGTTGTCAACAATCAACAAATTTAAGGTTATTCAACTGATTTAAATTAACTTTGGTCATGATGATCAATATTGATTAGCTTAATTGTAGCAATTTACTAAGTATTTAATTGATTAAATCAATTGCCCGGCGATGTGAGTAATTAAACAAATTTTTACAAATCATATTTTTTAATTAAAAATATTAACTATGAATTAGTTAATTAAAATGTAGATTCAATTGTTTAACCCTATGGCCAAAGATGATTTAATTTAGTAAAATAATTAACAATCGTGATTAAGGGTCAGAGAGATTTAATTAATTATTTATCAACTTCAACAATTAAAAATGATTGTGATTAAAGGGGAAACCAAATTGAATCTCTGTTATTTATTAATTCGTGATTAATTAACATAGATTTTAATTAGTAAATGATTAACTTACAATGAGAACAATTAAAACTTTTTCTTTTTACACAATTAATTAATCTTCCTATTGATTAATAATCAACGGGTCAAGTTAATTGTTCAAAGTTTAAAAGATGGAGAAAAAATCACAATCAATTGATTATGATCAAGGTTATCACAATTTATTAATCATCTTTTGTCAGGTAAATTGAAACTAAATCAGTTAATTGTTATTGTTTTTCATTGGATTGTTTTTTTTTGTATTTTCAGGATTAAATTGTTAACAATTAACTTGATCTTTTGAGCTGATAATTTTTGTGTGTTTGATTATCAACAATTTGTGGTAATTGTTGCCGGGAATAAACAAAAATAAAAGGCAATTAACTGATCACAATCAAAATTGATTCTTGGATAAACCTTATTTTTGGTTCTTCAATTTGATTGTCAATACGTGTTTTTGATTATCACCTAGATAATTAACTCGTAAAACCATTAACCATAATAATTAAGATGACAATTTGAATTTACAATTAATTTCTATTGTATAACAATTAAGTTAATTTTTTTTTATTCTGGTGAAAGTGTTAATTATCCCGCCAACAATTTACAGTTGATTGGTGTTGAAACTAAATTGTTGTTAATTATATATTGATATTTATTGTATCTTTATATAAATACTTACCATTGATTAACAATTAGTTTAATCATCTTGCGAAAAAGTAAAGTTTACAATTGAATGAACATGAGACAATTGAATCAACAATTAACTTTAACAATCATCTGTTTCAAATCGTTGCTGTTGATTGATTGATTAACGAATTGTTAACAATTAGTAAACTCATAATCTAAATACTGATAACAATTTAAATAGACACAGAAATTGAATCAAGGATTTTCAGATGATTCTAAAAGGTAAAAGATTTAATAACAATTAAAGTCTATGAAACTAAATTAAAATTAATTGTTGAGCAGATTGTAATTGTTTCTGTTTTTGTAGTTTGTGCGTTAATTGCTCACGAGATATTTTAATTACTACGAAAATATTTAAATTGTTGTCACGCAATTAACTTTTTTTTTTAATATTAATCAGATGAAAAATATTTAACTATGGACAAGTTAACTATGGCATCTGTAGTTAATAGTTGTAGTTAGTTAATTGTTATTTTAAATTGTTGATTCTGATTATGAAGATGATGTTAATTGTTGTGTTGTTGTTGTTTGCTTGATATTGATGACGATTAACTTATGGTGTAGGTTTTGCTTTTTCATCAGCTAAATTGTTGAAGGTGTTTGAACAATTTAACAATCAGGTTAAGGTGAAACTGAATTTGTTAATTGTTAAAATATTAATCATAACAATAATGTGTATCTATGAGATGGAAAGTGAATCTTGTGAATGGAAAAAAAAAGTTTTCTGATAATTTGCTTTTTTCTCTTAATTGTTGCGATGAAAAAGGTAAATTTAATTTAATTGCCTTCCTTTAATTGTGTAGTTAATTGTGATTAGTGTGTGTGTGAGTGTTTGTGTAGGTTTATGAAAACATGTTTTCAATTGATTGTAAGCGTAGGTTAATTTAATCAAGGTTCATCATTCATCATCACTCATTGATCATTAATTTGCTTCCTTGATTAAGATTATCCTCAAATCATTTGAATCTTATTAATTGCTGATGATTGTGTCATCATCTTCTCACCATTAAAACTTGATTGTCAATTAAATTATTCATTTGCATGCCAATCATTAACAACAATTTAACAAAATTGTTATATTGTTTTTCATCAACTTCCGACAATTTGATTTTTCAATAGTCGGAAATTAAATTTCAATAAAACTTTGGCTTATATAATGTTAATTGTTTCACTTAAATTAATTGTCATGATTAATTGGCAACTTTGTATATGCAAATTATTGATTAAATGCCAAGTTGATTGTGATTTTGAGGTAACAATTTAATAGGAACTAAAAAACTAGATTAAATTGGAGAAACAAAAAAATGATAAAACAATCAAATTAATAAATTGACGTTGAAGTAAATCATTTTTTAGACCAATGGTTGATACAATTAAATTTTGCAAAATTAATTTCTACCAACAATTAACTTAATTGTCTCATTTTTGAACAAAAATCTTACAGATCCAAAATTGGAAAACTTTTTCTCAAGTAACTCAAAAATCATCTTGAAGATCACAATTTAAATGTAACGAACAACAATTAAACCCATTGACGAATTAAACCAATGATCATTAATTAGTTTAATCAGTAAATTATGCCTGGTAGTTTACTAGAAACAATTAATAGTAATAGTAAAAGTGACGAGGAAAAATTAAAATCTTCTCAACGATCAGCAACTCGATTGTCACCATTTTCACCAACACCAAGCGTACAATTAAAGAGTAACAATTATAATCGTAATAATAACAATCAACTAATCAGCTCAGCTCGGTCTGATAGATCTGATGGTTCTAATTGTGATTCGGAAGGCGGTGGATCAACATCAACAACAACATCAACCTCCAACAAAAAGGTTTCCTTCAATAAAGCAGTTCGAGTGAAAAAATATTCATCACCACCAACACACTCAGGTGATTTAAGTGAAAGTAAATTTTGGTTTAGAGTGCACAAGGCCAATAATTGTGACCACCTAAACAACAATCAACTAAATCAACAACAGTTAATACCGACTGATAATCAACAGCAACCACAACAACCACAACAACAACAGCGACATCAACAATTACCATCAACCGATCATTCAATTCAATCCTTACCTTCAAAAGGTAAACTTGATTTATCCTCATCTTTATCATCTACTCATCATCTTGATTCTTTTATTAATTCTAGTCAATTGTTTAATTTAAATTCTAAAGGTTCACCATTGTCTAATTCTGTTAATTGTGATTCCCATTGTGAGACTGTTAATGGAAATCAACCTTTAATTGAGAGTGAATTTAAATCATCATCATCAACAACAACATCGCCATTGAATAAATCAACAACTTCTATTGGTGATATTACCTCAACAACAATGCCTCCAATTAGTAGTTCTCGTAAAAATGGAGTTAAAATAATTGATTATTCTGTTGATGATCAATCAAATGGAGGTGCTGATGATGGTGGGAAAATGTCCACATCAAAAGGATCAGAAATTGATAATCATAGTAATTTAAAATCGACCAGTGGAAAATCAACTCAACGAATAATCAATTACGAACCTTATAAAAGTGCCTCAACTATTGCTCTTGATATTGATTCCTCTTTAAGGCCTAGGTCACCTTCGCCCGTTAGTAAAACTGGACGACATTCTAGTGTTGATAGTGCCTCAAGGAAAGTTAATCCAACTACTGCCAATAACAATAATAACATAATTGTTACCAATTCAATTCGACCAGGATCGGTAGTGAGTGAGGAAATTATTGAAACTAAAACCGTTGAGAAAAAAAATCCTCTTCTCAGTGGAGTTAAGGTGATGTTTGGTGTTAAAGCCAAACGAGCGCCGACATTTCCAACTATGCCAAATCGATCTAAATCAGTTGATCGAACCAACAATTCAACAACAATCAAGCCAATAACAACAAACAAAACAACAGCGACCATTGTAAGACCAACATTTGCCTCCAGGACAACATCGTCCACCTTAAAGTCAAGAGATTCACCACAAACCAATTCTTCAACTCTACGATCTAGACAATCAGAATCAACTAATCAGCCTCTTAAATCATCGTTAACAACATCTCGTAATCCACCATTAACATCAAGCCTAAAGAAAACACAAGCACCAACACCAAGTAAAAATGTTCGTGATTTAAGCGCATCTCGTGTCACAACTAAATCGCCGCCATCGTTAGTGTCCAGTGAAATTAACAAATTGATGTCTACCGTGTCCACTACCAAAAAACAGCCATCGCCATCTACGACTCTGAATGACGAAGTGACCAGTAAAAAAGAAATGGACCTTAAAGGTGATGATTATGTTGATACCGTTGAAATGGCTCGTGAAAGGCCAGCTGATCGATCAACAGGTGATTTAACTCCTGTTTCTACCTGGAATTCAGGTCCAGTTTTAATTTCTAACGTGGCCAATAAAGAGACAAGTTCGTCTTACATTCCCGGCGAGGGTAAATTAATGGCTTCTTTTGAGGAAGGAACCAAAGTTTGGAAATCAAAATCTCGCCGTGTTTACGAGGAGCCAATAAAAATACCAAGAGAAACTTCAGTCTCTCCTGAAAGGCATGATTCAATTTCCCCTGAACGATTAACAGTCAAATCTAAATCTCCTGATAGACAATCATCTTCATCTCGTAACCAATCACCTGATCGACTTTATCGAAAACATCAAAGTCGTAAAGGGTCACCTACAAGAGATGAACAATTATCACAAAGTTCAATTGGAAAATCGCGTCTTCGATCAATTTCACCTGAACGACCATCATCATCGGCTGGTTATCGATCACAAATAAGACACAGATCACCTTCACCGATAATGATTGAGAGAAAATCTCCCGCCACAACACCGATAACCGTTGACATTGAGGAAGACGCAATTGACGGAGGAGGATTAAAGAAATCAAATCGAACTCGATTTTCGCCTACACATGAAACATTTTATCGATCATCATCTTCGATTAGTGATAATCACAAATCACTTCCAACTGCGGATGATTTGGACGAGAATTTCCTTCGTAAAGAAGTTTATCTCAATGACCGTGAACCAGATCATGTCGATCACGACGATTTAATTGTTGATTACACACCTAAAATGGAGGACAAGGCCTGTCAATGTAACCTTAAAAGGTCAAGTAAATATCGAGGAAAGGAGGAGACCGATTCACTTTGCGATTTAGGATATCGAGTGATTAAACCAGCGACCGATGGGTCAGTCTCAACGTTTTCCAATGTTCCTGATATTTCAGATGCTGAGACTGAAATTGATCGACAATCAAATAGACCAATGAGTCGAGATGGTTCACCAATTGTTGACCGTCGATCACCACAAACTAATCATCATCATCATCATCATCGCCCAGAAGTAATTTACAGTCAAATTGATCGAACCAAAAAGCGATCAACTAATCAATCATCACCATTACCACCAGATGATTATCTTGACCATCATAATCTTGACCAACCAGGTGAATATGGTCCAGATGATTATCTTTATGAATCTAATGCAATCAAATCAGCTCGATCATCGGTCTCACCAAGTAGAGGTGAAAACACAAGACGCTCAATGGAAACGTCCTCATATCGACATCAATCACCTTCGCCTTCACCAAGCCGTCGGTACATGTTTGAGATCGAGCGACAAAGTAAACCCGATTTACCTTCGCCATCACCAAGGCCTCCAAATAAAACTGTTTCCGTTGCTCATAAAACCTATGGGTTCAACATGAGAACTGCGTTAGAAGCTCCCGAAGTTCACCTTCCAACTCGACCTCCGTCAACGAAGCCCGTTCGAGTGATTGAAGCCCCTTATCACCATCACCAACCACAACAACACCCATACCACCCACATGACGAATTAATGTCGCGATCAACGGGTGGACGATTAGAAAGAATGAGAGATGAAAATTTATCGGGCGATGAGTTGATTCATAATCGTCGAGGGAGTATTTCTGATCCCGATGATTTGATTGCACCAAAATCAATTATTCGTGAAATTGATCATCGAAAGGGGGAAATTAATTATGAAAATGTTACACCACGAAACCGTTCAACTGGAATTCGTGGGTCAATTTATGAAGATGGACAATCAACCAACAATTCCATGTGGTTTAGGTCACTCGAAGATGATTATCGAAAGGGTTTATCGGATCGGGAATCTTTCAACAATAATATTAATCATCATCCTCATCATCATCATGACCCATCGAACCATACAAATGTTACTGATTATTGTACCATGTCGAGGCGTGGCCGTGATAGGTTACCCTCATCTCGAGATGTGGGTGCTGATTATCATCCACCATCAACTATGACACACGCTTATACACTTGATAGAAGGCATCTTGACCGTGCACAAAGGTCAAAACGACCTGGACAAGGTTATTCAACTGCGGGATCACATTTAGGTATTTCATCACCATCAATGTCAATCAATGGTCACAATGGGTTGACCTCAAGTGCCAATAATAATTCACCATCAATGGCAATGAGAAAATACAATTCAACCCGTGACCTTTCACATCTTCATTCACAATCAGATTTTATTGATAATCATGGATCAACTCGAGGTGGTCTTGCAGCCGCTTATAAGGCTCGACAACGACGGGCATCATCATTAAGCCGATTTGGACAATCACCTAATGGTGGTTATCATTTACCTGGTTCACCTTCATCTAACCTTTACCCTCGAACAAGTCATTCAGTTTTATCTTCATCAAATTATCCTCTTCATTCAGGTTCACACAGTCAACTACATCGACTTCATTTAACTGGATCAGAAATTGGTGGTTATCATCCTCATCATTATCCATCTCATCATCATCCATTAAGATCATCAGCTTCACATATTGGTGCATCTTATGGTCACTCATCGTGTGAAAGTGACGCTGGACTTGGTTCTCACCAACGAACCATCAGCGGCTCTCGAAGTAGACTCAACCCAGCTCACCATCAGAACGATCCAGTGGTTCTTTATATTCCAGCAATTAGTCACCATAATCGACCAGTAGATGAAGATGATCGCAATTCAGCCCTTGGAATCGCTCGAACCCAATCAATCCTGTCAACCTCAAAACGAACTGGATTATCATCGAAAAATAAAAAACGTGATGAAAGTAAAGATCGTGATTCCAATTTCAATGAGATAACCAGTAAAGTTAATGGTTATCTGAATAACAACAATAATAATAAGAAAAATAATAATAGTGAAAAGAATCAGATTACATCAACTGGATTGATGAATGAAGGTGATGATGAGATAATTGAATTGCGAGATGATGAAGATGAAGATTCCAATAATAATAATAATAATAAAATGAATGGTAAAAAGAAAGATGTCAAACGAAGTGTCAGTATACCGAAAGATACTAAACTTCCTTGGCTACAAAAGCTTAAAATGAAAGTGAAAGCTTAATTTGATCATTTTATCAATTCGTTAATTATTTCCCATTGAAATAAATTCTATAAAAAATTAACCGTCATTAACCCACAAGGTAGCGTGGCCGAGCGGTCTAAGGCGCTGGTTTTAGGCACCAGTCAGAAATGGCGTGGGTTCGAATCCCACCGCTGCCAGAAACTCCTTTTGGTAAAAGGCTCAACATTTCTGTTCGTAAGCTCAACACTTTCCCTTGGAGCTTCTCCTTCTCGGCTTGGACTGTGGCGAATGAGGAAAATCAATTAAATTCAAAATTAATTTTTGTCTCTAATTGATTAAAAAAAGAAGAGCAATTTAATGGTAACCAATCAAATCCATAGAAAAAGGATCATTTTTCAATTGTGTTTCGAAATAGTCAAAAATTGAATTGATTGTGAAACATTTTTTCTGCGAACAAATTTAATTACTAAACCATCTACTCTAAATTTATATTAATTAATTGTATTTTCTACGTTTTAACAAGAATATTAAAAGAGAATTTAAATTGTCCTAATTGGTGAAAATTTGATTGTTGATCGTTGAACTTTTCGAAACTTTTTCGATATTCGAGCCTTGAACAGGTTTTTTGATTGTTTCATTTTGTTTTCTAATCTAGTTACTAACACAAATACTTTTTCGGTGATTTGTCTACAATTAATCAACAATCAATAAAAGAACTGGAACTTCATCATCAGGGGAAGTGATTATCTGATCAACTTGACTCGAAATTTAATTTAGTTTGAATCGTTTTAACTGGAGAGTTTAATGTTGTTGTTCATTTGGATATTTTGGTTGAACGTGAAAATTGTGGTTACCTTTTTTTATCCAAAAGTGTCACCTATTAATTAATTGATCAATTAGTTGATTAATTTTAAATAGAATTGGAATTTAATTTGTTTTCTTTATGAGCCACCAGTCGAAGCCGAGAATCAGCTTCGAGTGTTGAGCTTAGGGACAAACAGCTTTGGCTTTTTCTCTCCCTCTCAATTCTTTGTGTTGATGGTTGATTGTTTTTTATTGTGATTCTTTTTTTCTTTTAATTAATTTAATTGTTTCTTATTCAAATATGGAGGAAAGTGAAAGTCAGTCAACTTCTGAAAAATATATTGGAAATTCGGGTTCAGGTAAGTTTAATCTCTTCTAAATTGATGGTGTGCTTTTCATTTTCAATTTCAATTTCATTTCTTATGTTCAGTAGATTTCTAATGAATAGTTTTTTCTCTTTCTTTTTTTCTCTTTTTTTTCTCTTACCTTTTCTCTTTTTTTCTATTTTTTTGTTTCTTTTTTCTACACTTTCTGTTTGGTTACATCGTAGAAAATGAAGATATCGTGTTAGATATTGGGGATCATTCTCTTGTTAAACGGAATGACAACAATTGGCGTGAGTATTTTTCTCCATTTCTCTTTTTCTCTTTCTGGTTTGATTTCTTGTTCTTTGTGCTATTGTTTGTTTCTAATCTTTTGTATTTTTTTTTTGCTTCTATTTTTGCGTTTCACTTTCGTTTAGATGATTATGATGATTCTCAGGATAGTGGGACCACCGAGAATGAACAATCAGATTCTGGCCATTCCTCTAGACCTTTACGCGAACAAGACAGATACCTGCCTATAGCAAACATCGCTCGAATAATGAAAAGATCTATCCCAAAATCGGGTAAAATTGCCAAAGATGCTAAAGAGTGTATACAAGAATGTGTCTCAGAATTTATTAGCTTTATTACTAGTGAAGCAAGTGATCGGTGTCATCAAGAGAAACGTAAAACCATCAATGGAGAAGACATTTTATTTGCCATGTCAAGTCTTGGGTTCGACAATTATATTGAACCTTTGAAAGTGTATCTACAAAAGTATCGAGAGATGATGCCCAAAGTTAAATCGGAAAGTGATCTAACTAATATTGATTTGTATTAGCGAAAAAAAAAATAATAAAATTAAACTGAGTCTATACATTTAAACTCAGAAATAAATTGATTGTTTTATTTTTTTTTAATACAGATAAAACTTTTCTTTCAATTTGTTTAATTATGGACTTTAAATGTTGGAAGAAAATTTTCTTAGTGAATCAATTGGTGATGGAGATAATTTTTGTCTTGTAAATCTACAAATATACTTGATTATTAAGTAGATATTCATGATAATGGTAATTGTGACACACAAAACAAAAACTAACCAACTAGTTTTTTTTGTTGTTGTTGAATTGAGACTCTAATTTAATATTCTTTGAGGTGATGTAGACCATAATTGATCAAATTTTGAAAATGAGACCAACTCGATTTTATCTAATGAAAGATAATCATGTATTCCAGATTAAATGAAAATCTATCGTTCGGTGAAAATGGATCCTTTTCAAATTGAAGAAAAAAAAACTGGAACTATTTCAAATCATTTGACTAAACTGATGAGAGTCATTGATTGTCCAATAAAATGGAATACAGATTTGATTGAAGAAAATCAATCCTTTTTAAACTTGATATTCTTGGAATTAGAAGAGATTAATTGTTAGTGTGATTTTTTTGTTTCATGTTAGCGCTTGTACCTTGGTCACCAACATGTTTTCTCTTTCCTTCGATTATCACTCCAATTCAGTCCAAGCAAATGTCATGTCTTAAGCTTTTTTTGAATAGTTGAGTTATTTTTTTTTTGGTCTTTTCTGGTTTGTTGTTTGATTTCAAACGTTATTAATGTTTTCATTTCTTTTTGATAGCTTTTTTTGGTGGAATCCATCGAAGACAAGAAACGTCCACGGTTAACCTTTGCTTCTTGTATTGGGCACTTTTAAGATGCTCTTCAACCAGTTTAGATGTCACACAAATCACATGTTGACCTTTCCAGTATTTGACCATGTTCAATGATTGAAGAGTTGAAATGATGTCACTTTGAGTAATTGATGTCATCTGACTTAGATCACGAATAGATAAGGTACCACGAAAATCTCGAAGAATTTCCAATAATACAAAAGACCAGTAACTTCGATAACTTAATTTACCAAGATCAGAGAGCGGTTTTTCCGGTGATCCAATGACATTTTCTAATTTGGATACTTCATAACTGAAAGCGATTAAAAATTTTCCATATCCTTTCCGTTGATAAGGTGGTAAAGTCAAAATACAGGCCAAATTATTTCCATCAGGAGATTCTTTCTCTTTTGAAAAGTAACCCACCAAATGGGCTCCTTGATTGTCAACCTCACAAAGAATATAGAATAGGAAAGGTTCAACATCGAAAAAAAGTGTTTTATGATCGAGAAAAAGTTTAGCCAAAAGGCACAAATTTTGTGAATAAATTTTGTGCTCTTTTCCATCCACTTCGTAAACAGAAATTGTTCCTTTTCGGTAAATCTCTTTTCCGGGTGGTTGTCTCCAAACGCAGGTCGCTTGATGGTAACGATAAGTTTTCTCAAGTCTCATGTATTTAATACAATATTCACAGATCCATAATTTTGGTTGTTTACCATAATCTTCAGGGAATGGTGAAAAATACCATGCATCTATTTCATATTTTCCAAATTGAATTTTATCTACATATTTAACCTTGGTGATAGCTTCATGTTCCCGCTCTAAAGCAGCTGTGGTGGGATCCATTTCGGCGAATGTTTTTTGAACATGGTTGATTTCATCGTGTTTTCTTTTCTGATTACGAGTAATTTTTCTCTCTTGTTTACCATCATCGGTAATTTGTGGTGTTATAACAGCCGATTCTTTAGCAGCCCTCGCATCAGCTTCCGCTTTGGCACGACTTCCAGAGCTTATATCAACTCTATCACGGCCAACCCATTCATCAAGACGACGATTTAATCCCTCATAATGAACATAATACTCATAACGTCCTCCTTCTTGAGGATTTGATCGAACCTCAATCACCTCAGCAGAATCTGTAAAAGTAGAAAGCAAAAAAAAAATTAGTAACAAGAAAAATGGCACAACAATAAGAGATTAAGTCAGAGATCAAGAGAAAAAAAATACTCACGCCAAGTGTTGTCACTCCGTTTAACAAGAAAATGATCCCCAATGTCTAACACGATATCCTCATTTTCTACGTATTATGTGTGGAAACAGAGAAAGTGTAAAAAAGTAGCAGGGAAAAAAAGGAGGTAAGAGAAAGAAAAGAGAAAAAAGAAAGAGGAAAAAACCATTCATTAGAAATTCTATTCAACATTACATAAGAAAAAATGGAAATGAAAAGCACACCATCAATTTAGAAGAGATTAAACTTACCTGAACCCGAATTTCCAATATTATTTTCAGAAGTTGACTGACTTTCACTTTCCTCCATATTTGAATAAGAAACAATTAAATTAATTAAAAGAAAAAAAGAATCACAATAAAAAACAATCAACCATCAACACAAAGAATTGAGAGGGAGAGAAACAAAGAGTTTCTTTCAATTAGAAAAAAAGAGAAAAAGACACAACATAAAAAAGTTCTTTTCCAAACCACAAGATGGAGCCACTTTTCGATTTAGAAAAAAAAGAGAATTTAAATTCTATTCCAAATCTAATTGTTCCAAAAAGCATTTTAATCACTCATAAGTTACATCTTGGAAATTTCTCAATTGTGATCAATTCAATTTCTCTTAATTATGGAAAAGAGTAAATATCAAAGTCGACCAAAGGAATAACCAATTGTCTCGGTGATTAAATAATAGAAAATGAATTTGCTCTGTTAATAGTAATTATAAGCTATTTCTAGAGTGAGTCTCATTATCTTGCTGTTGATTGAATTACTCTTTTTGATGATAACTCTCTCTCTTTTTTTTGTTCCATCAGTCAGACTCAGTTAATTTCGCTATTTGTTTGTTGTTTTTTTACTCTGTTGATGTTTCCCTTTTACTCTCTCTCTCTCTTTCTCTTCATTCATTTATCTTCCTCTTTTCAATCTTTTTCTCCCACTCACATTTCTCTTTTTCTCTCCCTCCATTTGTAGGTAAAGATCGATAAATAAAAAAACATTCTTTCAAGACTCTGGCTGAATTGGACCTTTTGCAAGGTCAACTAACTAAATCCAATATCTATTTCGTGGTTATCCTTTTTATTGGTTTCTTATTTACGATTAGGTTAATTGTGACTGTTAAACGACCTCTTGTTACCATTATTATGCCTGTTCCATCATCTTCATATCGAAGTAATTACCGGGGAACCTCTGGTAGTGCATTTGGTTTTGGTTCTTCGTCATCTTCCTCATCCTCATCATCAACTATTTCTTCATCCTCATCCCTTTTATCAAATTCTATTGGTGCAAGTAAATCAAAACCTCCAATATCGTCAAATACTTTTCCATCATCGTACCGAAATTCTGGTTCCTTTGATTACACTTCACCTTCAATCTATTCAACTTATCGAGCCTCAGCTTCTAACCGATCACCATCTTCATCTTCATCATCTTCTTCATCATCTTCATCTTCTTTATCCTCTCTATCTACATCTTCTTATCATCATTCACCTTCTTCATATTTGACATCACTCTCATCATCATCTTCTTACTATCGACCCTCAAGTCTTTTATCATCTAATTCATCAGGTAAGCTTACAAACGCTAATCCACTTTTATTGTTCAATTCACCCACAACATAAAATAATCTAACCAATTCAAATTTAATTGATTGTTTGATAGTCTAATTGTTAATCAGCACATTACTTCTTGTTGTTTTGGTGATGAAAACCTTTTCGTCATTTTCAATCAATCATTTATACTTCAACAATTAAAATCCCTGAGATAATCTGTCAAGCCTGAAGATGAATTATTAATAGAATCTAAGTAATCAATGGTTGAGAAATGAAAAACACAAATAATCCAAAAAAATCAACCAGAAAATCAGTAATAATCATCACCGGAGTTAATTTTTTCTACGATTTGGTTTTTTTCTCTTCTCTCTCATTTTGTTTGGGTAACGAGAGAAAACCAGAAAACCCAAAATTGTGAAATTTCCAATTGTAACGGTATCATCAAGACCCACATTTAACTCAATCAACGTTAATTGTGTCTCCAAATTAATTCTTAATTGTGAGAAACCCGGTACATTAAACCAGTTCCAAGGTGTTTCCATGTATTCCCTGTAATTTCAAGAGTCTCTCCATTTATGTTCTGGTTACTCGTCTGATCATCTCTCTCTCTCTCTCTGTTTAATCATTCGGTTTGTTGTTTAATTATTAATCAACAGTTTAATCACACTACCTGATTATACACCAACTCAATTAAATCAAACAAGATCAACTGACTCATCATCATGATGGAAACAAAAAAATTACAATTGACCGGCAACATAAATTTATCATCTTTTTCCATAGTAACATTAATATTGCATTTCCCTCCTATTTTATTTTCCTTTGTCTTTAATCATTTTCTTTTCTACAATTTTTGTTTTGTTCTATTCTCTTTTACTATTTGTTCTATTCTATTCATGTGTTATATCCTCTTCTCTTCTTTCTCTCTGATCTTCTGATTCTTTTCTTTTTTAATAGATTCCTTTGTCATCTCTCAATCACTTTTTCCCTTTGACAATAAAATGAATAATATAATTGTCATAGGGAAAAGATGGGAAAGGGAAAGAAGAAAATTATTGGTGAGATATTATAATACCTTAGAATTAAAATAAAGAAGAAAAAGAAATTCTTTTAGTATATTAAAAGGAAAGTTCAGAGAAGAAGATGAAGATGATAAGAAGAAGATGAAAAAAAGTGAGAAGAAAAATTTTTCTTCTCTCAAGGTCTCCCAAGGAGCCTTAAGCTTTTCTTTTCTTCTCTCTCAATACATTCTCTCTCCCTCCCTCTCTTTCTCTCTCTCTACATCTTCTTCATCAAATACCTGTGACTCTCTCTCTCTCTCTCTCTCTCTCTCTCTCTCTCTCCTTTCCTTTCTTTCTCTTCCTACCTGTCTCACCTACTCTCTCATAGTTTACATCAGTTAACCATGCAAACTTCATCATCTTATACCCGTGATTAATTTACCTTATATTTTATTCATCATAATGAGTTACCTGGTTTATATTGATTAGTGTACAAACACATTGATGGATAACTTCATTATAATCTTATTTTTCTTATTCCGATCATCTTATTCATCATCACCAATCAACTTTCATTTTGATTGACCATCAACTCAAAATAAACTGGTCATTCAAAACATATGATTAACATTAGTGTTTTCAAGCTTAATTGACAAACCATATCTTAATTTATTGTCAATTATTTTTGTTTCTCGTCATCTCCAAAACAACAACCAACATCTAATTTATTCCAAACAACAATTAAATTAATTGCTCTCTCTCCTCTCATCAACTAACATTTACAATTATGTCTGTTCTTTCATATCAATTATTTCCAGGATATTCATCATCACCCTGCACCGTAACACTAACCCGGTTCAACCATAGACGATCAAGTATTGATCAGAACGATGATGACACCGATTCCCTATCATCAACTAAAGTAAGTTCATCAACATCATTTTTTTTTTAATTAATACAATCAACAAATTGGATCATTATCATCTCTCTTTCTCTCTCTCTACATCTTCTTCATCGAATACCTGTGACTCTCTCTCTCTCTCTCTCTCTCTCTCTCTTCTTGTCTCTCCTTTCCTTTCTTTCTCTTCCTACCTGTCTCACCTACTCTCTCATAGTTTACATCAGTTAACCATGCAAACTTCATCATCTTATACCCGTGATTAATTTACCTTATATTTTATTCATCATAATGAGTTACCTGGTTTATATTGATTAGTGTACAAACACATTGATGGATAACTTCATTATAATCTTATTTTTCTTATTCCGATCATCTTATTCATCATCACCAATCAACTTTCATTTTGATTGACCATCAACTCAAAATAAACTGGTCATTCAAAACATATGATTAACATTAGTGTTTTCAAGCTTAATTGACAAACCATATCTTAATTTATTGTCAATTATTTTTGTTTCTCGTCATCTCCAAAACAACAACCAACATCTAATTTATTCCAAACAACAATTAAATTAATTGCTCTCTCTCCTCTCATCAACTAACATTTACAATTATGTCTGTTCTTTCATATCAATTATTTCCAGGATATTCATCATCACCCTGCACCGTAACACTAACCCGGTTCAACCATAGACGATCAAGTATTGATCAGAACGATGATGACACCGATTCCCTATCATCAACTAAAGTAAGTTCATCAACATCATTTTTTTTTTAATTAATACAATCAACAAATTGGATCATTATCATCTCTTTCTCTCTCTCTCCTTTTCCTCCATTCACCTTTTACAATTATTATTAATTGACTTCCCGTTCCTAATTGCAATTAAAAAAGTTAATCAACTTCAGACAATCATCAGTTAATTTAATTTCTCTCTCTTTCGTTCTCGATCATCACTTTTTTCAATCATTGATGTTTGACAAAAAAAAATCAACTTCAATATATCATAAGCCAAAATAATGTTAGAAATTAAGTGAGGCACTTAATAAATTGTGATGATATAACCTTTAATCTTAATTAAATTGTTGATTGTTGTTGATACATGATGAAAACTTGATTACTAATCTAATTGTCATTTTCTTTCTCTCTTTTTCATCCTCAGTCATCATCTTCAATATCTTACCTGTCACCTTTATCACGACGTAAAAAATATACTCTCAACGATACCATAATTCGGGTAATTATTGGACTTTTTTAAGCGAAATTGTTTACAATTAACTTTGGCAATTAATACGATTGTGTGACAACTCTTTAATTGTCTTACAACATTACGAAAACAAAATGATAACAATTTAATTTGTTTGTATTTTAATTGAATGAATGTTTTCTTTTTCATCTAACCTGTTGTATGTTTGATTGTTGATGATTTTACCAGTGTCTTTGAATTTAATCATTTGAGAAGATAATTAATTCGTTGCTTCATAATTAACATTTATCACTCGCTCACCAGTTAATTATGATTATCAATCACGTTATCTATCATTAGCATTCATTTGTGTTTAAATGCAAATAGACAATTAATTATGATACTAATTATAATTTAAAGTAAAAAACTTAATGGTTATTAATTGTTTTGGTTAATTTGATTATATTTATTATTATTATCAAATTCACTAATCAAATATTGATAATTGTAGTTTATCATATTCAAATGATTTAGTCTATCCTTGGATTGTAACAATTAATTGTAAGGTTAATCTTTATTCATATAATTTGTTGTTAATTTACTTAGAAATTGTTGAGCAATTTGATTCAATTAAAGCAACAATTAGCTGATTTGGTTAAGAGACAATTAAGCGTAATTTAATATTGAGTTTTATCTTAATTAAAACCTGTTAATCAGCAAATCATAATTAATAATCATAATAAGAATCATTGATTGAGTTTAACTGATTAGTGTATATTTTTAACTATTTCCATTGACTGATTATTGTTAGAAATTTATATAATTAGTTGATTACTTTTTGATTAATGTTTTTTTTCCAAATTAACTTTTCCCCTTTATTTTAATTGTTGTTCAAATTTTATCTTAATCATGAAAATATTGATCACCAACAAATCCTTATGGAAAATGAAATTAATTAACTAATCACTTACTTATTGTCAACCTTAACTAGGCTAACAGTTGATTGTTTCTAATTCATTTAATGTTTTAAATTATTTGATGATTAATTTAATCATGTTTCCGTCATGATCATGATGATAATCATCTTAATTTACTTGGATCACCACCGATAATGCTAATAATTAAATTGCAAATGGTTTTTAAACTTCAATCATAATCGCAATTTAATTTAATTGTAAATTAATAACAACTACAGTTTACTTCAAATGTTGAGTGCTGATAATGTAAAATTGATTGTTCACAATTTAAACTTAATTTGATTACAATGAACTGAAAATTATAACAATTAATAGATTATTGAAAACCTGATAATAAGGAAATTAATTTTTTTCCTCAACAATTTAGTGATAAATTTAATATTAATCAGCAACCTTGAATTGTTGATTATACACATTTTGATTAATCGTGAAGCTCATCCACTAGAAAACTATTGAAAATCAACAATTAATTTTAATTTTAACAATTGTTAATCTATCATTTACAATCAAATCTAAATTGTGTTGGGCATTGATTCCTGAATCTAAATCACATAATTTAATTGCAAGGGAAATATTTTTTTTCCTCTCAACTAAATCAACGTCATTCTCAAAATGATTAAAACCAAATCATGATTGTAATAATGATCAGTCTTCTTTAATAATCATAATTGTCACTATTGTGTCTACCTGTTAATTATTACGTCAATTAATTAATTATGCAAATGATTAGGCATTTTTTTACATGATTATGTTGATTGGTGCGTTGTCTATGTTAATGATGATCAAACAATTTATTGATTATTATTAATATAAAATTGTACTAATCAATTTGTCCTTGATTATATGAATGAACTTTCGTTTCAACCTCTCTTTCTCTGATAATCAAGTTAATTTGGTTAATCATTACTATTGATCAACCATTGATAAAGCCAATTTACCAATAATTCATGACAACAATCAACAATTAACAGTAACGAAGGTGTTGTTGATCAATTTGATGATTAACACGATGATAAAAAGTCACAATTTTCAATTGAGTCCTTTTTATTGCAATTGAAAACTTATTGATTGTTATCAATAAATAATCATCCAATTGTTTGAATTTGTACAATTAATTTAATAACAACAATCAATATGTAGTTATAAATAAATCATTTTCCTTTCTTGTGTAATCACAATTTGTTTCATCACTAGAAATTGATTGTTATCACAAGAAAAGGAGGAAAATTTTAATCATGAAAATTTAAAATTCAACTTGATCAAATAAACGAACCCTGTTAATTGAAACTTTTTAAATCAATCATTTCAATCGATACTTGATGATAACAATTAACTTTTTTAGTGGTTTATTTGATCACCAGTTTTATTGATTTAAACTCAAGGTTTTTAACCATAGGATTTCATGATAATTGTTTCAGTTGATTGTTGATACTTTGGCCAATCACTGGAATGTTGTTAAACCAGTTAGTTGTTATTGATTAGTTGATTGTCATAAAAAATTATTCACAATTCATGTAAATATTGATAGTAATATGTCTCACTGGTTGATCATGGTTGATACATACATGTAATTACATTTCTAAAACTTAATTGTGTTAATTTGATTCCTGATGAATTTGTTTTTGATAATTTAGCCTCCAGCATTTCACCTCAAGCCTTCCTCTTATGAACATTATTAAATGTTTGTGATTACCAGTTGAAGAGACTTCTAGTTGTAACCCAATGTATTTAATCAGCATTATGACTAATTTGATTACTGTTGATTGTTGTGTATTTTTGATTTCCATGTTGATTTAATTTTGTCAAGGTTTCCTGGTTAGTTTAATTGCAATTATTAGATATCAATCACAGAAATTTACCAGTTACAGTTGATTACCATAAGTTAATTGAAACAAAAACTTACTAATATTTGTATCATTGTTTTATTTTGTTTAATTGTAATTAAGAACTAAATTAATACACATTTCCTGTTTAATTATGATAAACCAAATGCTGCTACAAATTAATCATCATGATAGAGAAAAAGTTTTACTTGGTCTTTGTTTATATTAAGTGAAACTTGATTTACCTGTCATATTGATGAAACAAATTAATTGTTTGCTAATAACCATCATCATGGTGATGATTAGCCAATTAATTAACTCAATTAACACCCAAATTGTTTATTTAACACTTTGGACATGGTGTGTATATAAAAAATGAATTGAATTTAAACATTGAATGGATGCAGAAAACAAAACAAACTGATTAGTTTATTAAACAAATAGTAATTAATCAATTAGAAATGTTAATCAATTGAAATTGTTTCTTGTTGTTTATCAAGTTAATCTCTATCTTCCGCTACCCTGAATTCTAAGGCTACTGAATTGTAAGCCTTGAATTGAAATTTTCGTTGAAATTTTCCTACGTAAATATCGTAAATGTGAATAAGTTATTTCCATTGAAATTTTCTTCAACCAATTCAAGGTCTTTGGGTGAAAATATGTGAGTTCATTTAAATGACAAACTGAGGAAGGAAGATTAGGATGATAATGATGCTGATGGTGAGAGACTTGAACTTATTTCAAATGATATATTAAAGCGAGAGAGAGAGATAGAGAAAGAGGAAGGGAGAAAGGGAAAATAATGAATGAAAGAGAAGATGAATCAGCCTTGAATTGTTACTTTTATTATCAGAATCAAAAGGAAGCCATGATCATCCTCATCTTCATCTTTGTGACGATGTTATCAATGGTAAATTGAAGATACGCTGAAACAAATAATAGTAAAGGATACCAAAGATAATGAAGATGATGTATTGAAAGATACTTGGATGATGATGAGATTTTATCTTCTCTCTCTCTCTCTCCCAGTCTTTCTTTTCTTTGTATAATAACCTTCGATTTAAATACAATGTCAACTTACATCTAGTCGCGTGTTTTTTGCTTCTCATCGTCTTAATCATCAATTTTATAATAAATTATCAATATAATAATTTATTGGGACTAAATTATTATGATAATTTTGTTTCCATGAATTTCGTTTAGTTTTTTTTACTGAGAAATTCAATGTTAACCATAGACGAGATGAAATCATTGATATAATTTATTCTTAATTGTTAATTAATTACTTAATCGTTGCTTGTTTCAGTAATTGATCACGTTTCTTTATTTTCCCTTTAATCAAACTAATTAATCAATTATTTTGGTTACTGATAATTATCAGGCTAATCAATTAATTCAATTTGTTGGGGATAATAATTATTTTTTTCTCTCCAGTTAGGATTTGGTAATTTTCTTAGTCTACTAATTGTTGATTTGTCTAAAACAGATAGGATTAAATTTTGATTGATCGTCATGGGTTCTATCAATGTTTAATCAGTTACATGATTAAGGTGGAAGTAAAGTTAAACAATTAAAGGCAAATAATTATTAATCATTGGAAGGGGGGGTTATCAGGTTGGCCTAAAGTATTTGTAGTAACTAGTAGATTCATTAACTGGGACTTGATTAGCAGCAATTAATTGATTGGAAAGGTCGTTGATTGTGTTGATCAACAATTAACCTATCTCTTTGTCTGATGAAGGTTTAGATTGTAATACACCATCATAATTTGAGACAATTATCCATTATATTGATATCACTATCCTTACCCTTTGATCAGCAATTTAGTTAATTAATATGGAGTCACAATTAATATATATCTTTGTGTGTGTTTATTGATACACTTAAAGATTGGATTTAACATTTAGGTTAAGGTTAAACTCTATTGGAAGTAAATTTTGATAATTTCACTTGAATCACAAACAATAACCTAATCATTATCAACTATTAATGAATGATGATTGTGATTATTATCAACTTTTGATGATTTCAATTTCTTTCTTGGTATTTTCACCATAAATAAGTTATGATTAATACTTAATCACTAATATTATTTTTACTTTGATTATGATTAGAGAATCATCATCTCTTAAATTGTTGTACTTGACATAATTTATTAAAACAACTTCCTCACTTTCCTTTAATGGTTAATAACAATCCTAAATCATCAGCTAAATTAAATTAGATTAAGATATATTATTATTACCAACTGACCTCTAACCCTTTTTGTTGTTATTGGATTGTTATTGAATTTGCTGTAATAAAGATGATCATGCTTATGACCATGATTGTTGGTTGATGATTAAGGTTAATCATTGATAATCAACTTACATATAATTCAACTCATTCAATACTTAACTGTTGTTCTTATCAATTTCCCTCATGTAGAATCAAATTAATAGTTAATTATATTAACTAGTTAGTCTCTTGGTTTGACTTTTGCTGTGTCTTTGGGTTTTTAATTGTGATTTGATTATCATACCAATAAATCAGTTTTATTAGTTAACAATTTTCAATCATTCTCATCATTTAATCACTATAAAGTATCTAGAAAGCAATTAACTTACAAAACATTGTATCATTAACTGTAACAATTAACTTGATAATCTTTTCACTTAGATTGACAATTAAAAAAATTGTCATTTTAATTGGCATCTTTTAAATCACTTTCTCTTTAATCATATTGTTGACAATTTTAACTTTACAATTGGCATTGTTGTGTGAGAAAGTGAAAAACAACTGATTAACAACACAATCAAATTAAATCAATTTAATTTAGATGAAAAAATCAACTAAAATGTGTTTTAATATTTAAGCAAAAGTAAAGTCACCAATGGATCTCAATGGTATCTAATAGTAAGACAATTGAGACACAATTTGTTAATTGCCCTTTTCAATGATCGTTAAAACTCAACAATCAACTAATCATGTTTAATTAATTGTACAGAATCCATCAAACATTGCTGGTTTAACAAACCTTGGTAATACATGTTATATGAATGCGATATTACAATCACTTTATGCTAACGAGGGTTTCAGAAATTACGTAACAAAATCTCGTAGAGGATCATTAAATTTAGGTAAGCAATTTATTAATTATAATTTACCATAATAACATTAATTGTTTCCAGGTAATCAAAGTAAATATTTATCAATATTTCAAATATACTTTGTTACAAACAATCAATTGATTATCACCAAAGGAAATTCACTATATACTCACGTCGAGACTAGAGGAAAATCATTTAATCACTTCTCTTAATCATGAATCGTTTTTTTTAATCAACACAATTAATTAATCTTGTTTCTTTCTCTCTCCCATTTACCAGCATTGGGACAATTATTTGAAGAAATGATAAGTTCCAATAATACAAGTGTTAACCCGAGCAGTTTTCGAAGTGCGTTCACACGAATTCAGCCCAAATTTCGTGGATACGAGTGAGTCTTTCTTAATTGTCGAATGAAAAGAAACAATTAACACCATCAACGATTAACACTTAATTAGGATTTCATCAACTATATTTTTTAATGCTTCTAAATGTCAACCATTTAATCAGTTAATTAGTGTTATCAGCATCAATTTATTAATTACTTTTTTCGAGTCCAAATCAATATCCATCCACAAACTATTAACATCTCATGCTGATAATTATTGTTGATTTGGTTTCATTTTTTTCCATTTAGTTATTGATTTTGAATGTTGATATTTTTTTTGCTTCTATTTTTTTATATCACAATCAACTAATCATCATTATTAACCTGGATTGATTTGATTCTGTTTGCTTTTCTTACTCTATTTCTCAATTTTTGATTTGTTTTTGCTCCTTGATTATATCATTTTGATGTATTGATTTCCGGAATTTAATCTCTCTCCTCATTCAAACTTTTTTTCACCTAATTAGTTTGATTAGTTGATTAATTGTATTCGTATTTCATTTCGATGAAAAATAATGAATACAGTTAATTCCAGTTTACTAATTAATCTGATTTGTTTTACTTTCTCTCTACTAAACACTAAAACCATTTAATGCTAATCAACGACAAATTTTTATTTCCTCTCTTGTTTTTAGTTGATTTAATGTTTACTGATTTACTAATTGTCCCTGATCTTATTTATCTCTTTCAATAGGCAACAAGATGCACAAGAATTTTTTCAATACCTGATCAATGCCTTACATGATGAGGTTAACACGGGAAGTTTTGGCTCATCATCAACAAGAAACTGTAAAAGTCGTAAGTTATTATCTTGATTCTCATCCTCCATCTATATCCCTTAATCCTAATCTTCATCTTAATCTCCTCCTCCTCCTACTACTATTCTACTTGAAAGAAAATATTATTTTGGGAAAGTTATTTTCTTTTCTTTTTTTCATTTTCTATCTTTATGAACTATTTCTTTTGCTCACATCATTTTATCATTTCTCTCTCTCTCTTTATCATCTTGATGATTAGCTAAATCCTCTATGGAAGCATGGGAAAGATACAAAATGTTAGAGGACTCACCTTATGTTGACATGATCGCTGGTCAATTATCATCAACTGTTACCTGCTCCATTTGTAGTAATACATCAAACTGTTGGGATCCCTTTTGGGATTTATCCCTCCCACTGCCAAATAATGTGTAGGTTTAAACCGTTATTACCATAATCAATTTTATCCCATAACAATTAACAATTTTCTTTATCTTTATTATCACAATTTAGACGAGAAACTGATATTGAAAGATGTCTCAAAGAATTTACTACACTGGAAGAATTATCTAAAGACGAATTACCGGTAATTGTTTGATTATATTAAATTATTGTTCGTATTTGTTAATTATTTTCAGTTAATTTACTAATTAATCTAATCTTCTTTTAACAATTAGAAATGTGATCGATGTGATAAACCCACCAAATCAACTAAAAGATTGGGCATTGAAAAAGCCCCACAAGTACTTATTTTACGTAAGTTAATTTCTTTTGTATGATTAGTTAATTGTTGCTAATTATTTGCCATTTTATTTACAGATTTAAAACGTTTTTCTAACGATGGTTACAAATTAACTATGCCTCGAGTAATTGCCAATGAACGGATCGCCACCCGATCAAAATACTATTCACTTTCATCAATGGTTCTTCACCATGGTAACTCAATTAGATCAGGACATTATACTGCCTATTGTTTACATGGATCTAAATGGTTCCATTTTAATGATGACAGGTAACTATTAATATTAATATTTATTAATTGATAATAGTAATTGATTGTTGACTAATTGTTTTAATTTTCTCAACCTTAATATCAACAGAGTTACCGAGGCTAAAAATTTCAGTCCCAATGATGCTGAGGATGCTTATATTTTATTTTATGTTGAAAATTCGTGTTCATCTCGCCTTTAATTGTTAACTGATTGTTTCAATTTTATCAAATTATCTTTATGAATCATCATCATATATACACATCTTCATAATCATCAGCTGATTGATCATCGTCAACCGGATTAATTCAAACAACATATTCTCATCAACTTGACATCACAAATAATCAAAATTCAAACACACAAGCGACATGTCAACAATTAAATTAAATTGTTGTTATAATAATAATATACAATTATAATTATTTTGAAAAAATATTATATTTATCTTGGAAATTAACAAATTGTTCAACATCTCAAAATTGATTAATAATAATGTATTATTATCTTTAATTGTTGTCATATCAATTTTTAATTGTTCTGACACACTCATTATTAATAATCATTAATTAACAAAGTCACATTGTATTTAATTGGATGATCTTGTTAACTTTGATTACTTGATTCTGTTTTCTTGATCCCCTGTTAATTGTTAATCAACTTACAATGATGATAAAAAAGCAAATCAAATTAACCTTATTATGTTTATTTCAATTGATGATAAACGGTAATTATTGACAATCTTAATGGTTTCTATTTAACTCAGTCATATGAATAGAAACTTCAAACAATCAGTTAATTATTCAGTTACATTAACTTGCAGTATTACAATTTAATTGTAATTTTAATCATCAGGATTAATGGTTAATCATCTTTTGCTGATTAACTAATTCCTCTCGAAGATCAAAAATTGTAATTATAACACAATTAACTATCTTCATCCACATTTGACATTTAAATTAATTGCTAACAATTAATGCATATTAATTATACTAAAAGACTTGAAAGCACTGAAAAACTTTCGTCTAATTACAATTAACTGATTACGTCGATTTCTAATGAACTGAATTATCAACAAGATTAATTAATTCCAATCCAATCAACTTATTAAAAGAAACAAGAATTAGTTATAAGTTAAGTTAACCAGTGTAAATATCCATAAGTTATTAGTTAATTGTTTCTACTCATTGGTTACTCTTAATTGTTGAGACAAAATGGTTAATCGTAAAATCAGTGGATCAAGTGAGTTCCAAGCGACAACAAAATTAGACGCTGCAGCAGTTTTATCATCTGAATTAATTAAGTTAATTGGTTCGGTTGATCCATCGGAACGGCGACAAGTTGAATGTGACCTGCAAAGTTTTAAATTGTTATTCGGTCAATACATTGAGGAGACTCATTCGTCGGTATCAATTAACTGGGATCTAATTGAGTCCCCACCTCCTGAGGCCATTGTCGATTATGATGAATTGACCTCACCCACAGTCGATACTATTGCGTCTTATTTGTCCAAATTGGTAGTGGTCAAGTTGAACGGTGGCCTGGGAACCTCGATGGGCTGTGTTGGTCCGAAAAGTTTAATCGACGTGAGAAATGGACTGACCTTTCTCGATTTAACCGTTCAAAGTATCGAGCGATTGAATAAAAGGTATAATGTTGACGTTCCATTGGTACTAATGAATTCGTTCAACACCGATGATGACACAGAAAAAGTAGTTCGAAAATATCGAGGGTTTAAGGTTCGAATTTACACTTTTCTACAAAGTCGATTCCCTCGGTTGAACAAAGAGACACTTTTACCTGTGGCCACGACCATTGACGGAGACAATGAAGACTGGTACCCACCAGGTCATGGGGATTTCTATCAATCGTTCGCGAAATCTGGACTCTTATCGAATTTTCTTTCACAAGGTAATTAATCAATTGTAACTCTCAGTGGTTAACTTTTTGTGTTTCTACAGGTAAGGAATATGTTTTCGTATCAAACATTGATAATCTTGGAGCGACGGTGGACATTAATATATTGAAGTATTTACTGGACACTCCGAATGAACATCGACCTGGTTTCGTTATGGAAGTGACTGAGAAAAGTGCCGCCGATGTTAAAGGAGGAACACTAATTAAGTACGATGGTAAATTACGACTTCTTGAAATTGCTCAGGTTCCAAAAGCTCATGTTGATGAGTTTAAATCGGTGAAAAAGTTTAAAATTTTCAACACCAACAATTTGTGGATGTGTTTAAGGTCAATCGATAAGTTAATTACGACCCACGGAATCCATATGGAGATCATTGCCAATCCGAAACATTTGGACAATGGTCTGAATGTTATTCAATTGGAAACTGCAGCGGGTGCGGCGATGAAAAACTTTCAAAATGCTATTGGACTTAAGGTACCAAGAAGCCGATTCCTTCCGGTCAAGAAGACACAAGATCTGCTCTTGGTCATGTCCAACTTGTATTCCCTTGAACAAGGTTCATTGGTACTAAATCCCGCTCGATCCATCCCCTTGGCTCCACTCGTTAAATTGGGCGACGATCAGTTTGCTAAAGTTCGTGATTTTCTTACCCGATTCAAATCAATTCCCGATATACTTGAACTTAATCATCTAACTGTTTCCGGTGATGTCACTTTCGGCTCAAATGTGACCTTAAAAGGAACCGTTATTATAATTGCCAATCATGGGGATAGAATCGACATTCCCTCAGGCTCTGTTCTGGAAAATAAAATTATCTCTGGCAATTTAAGGATTTTAGATCATTGATTTGATTTAGATCTTAATTGTTAACCATAAAAGTTACTTTAATTTCCAATCAGAATTTTATTGAAATCAAGTCTTTTAATAAATCAAAACAAGATTAAAGGTTAAATTGTTTTTCATCTGATTAATGTTGAGGACAAGGTTGTGATTTGTTTACTATTGTGTTGATTTTTAATGAGTTATAATCATTTCAGATCAATGAATTTGATTAAATTATCATGATTATCAAGGTTAGCCTGAAATCTGGCTTGTTGATTGATGACATTGGTTTTGATTGTCCTAGAAATTCAAAGGATAAGGTTAAATCTGTAGATTACCACCAACAACATGGTTCTCATGACAATTAAGTGTATTAATTATAAAAACAAATTATTCTGATTTTTCAGTTGTCGATTTCACGATTACATGTGATGACAGAATATTTTTTTCACATTCAATTAATTTGGTAATTTGTTGACCACAAAGAGATAAGTTTTTTCTTTGTCCAGAGTTGGATAACTTTTAAGTAGTAATTGGCATCTGATTGCGATAAAATTAATGGCTTTAGTGGTCAGATCTTCAGGTAGATCGTTAAAAGATTTGGTTGGACAAGTGTCACTTTCGAGGAGCTTTTTATCCAGAACTGTTTTGTCCATGAGAAAAATTTTTACGTAATTAAGTAGATCTTCATCCAATCCAACGGATTTATGGTGCAAAGCGAAATAGCCTGAGGTTTGTAGGCCCATTTTAGAGCAAAGTCTCGAGCGAAGCTCGTACAGAGGGTCAACTTGACTTAATCCTAATCGAATGGACAGAAAATCGTATCGATTGTCAACTGGAATAAAACCATTGTTGATGAGAAATTCAGCATTCGTCCGTTTACCATAGAAAATGTTAATCTCTTCGTTAACGGCAAAGCTTTTCATTGAATAACAAAGTAATTTAGATTCGCTTGGATCATAATCAGTTGAAAATTTTCCATCACTATGATTACATAAATCCCACATTGGGATGAGTGCTGTTAAATTTGAAGGATTAAATCGGGAATCGGGTGCGGTAACTGACGGAGGTAACACTGGAATCTGATTTTGACGGGTCATCACAGTGGCCGTTGCCCAACGGTAAAGGTCAAGACAGAAAAGTCCTCGTAGTGAATCAATTTTACTGAAAGCTGAATTCTTGGTGGTAATTTTTTTCCAAAAATAGGCATACTGTCGATATATATTGCGAATAAGTTTAACGGCATCAACCAAAGCGGGTGAACCTTTCAATAAAATTATATCGTCTTTGGTATAATAAAGTGGGGTCAAGTATATCGATGGACAGAATAAGATATAAGGTTTCCAGAATGAGTCTTTGCGACAATATTCAACCATCAGGTGAAAAGATAACAATACATTTGGCATCGATTTGAGTAGAGAATCTTCTGAGGCCACAGTTGCAAGACAAGGGTCAATTAAAGCGCTTTCAGTGGTCATCATGATTTTCTTGGGAATTGAAAGAGTCAATTCATCTTCAGGAATTGGCTTTTTAGCAATTAATCCATATTCGTTTGTTGTTTTATCCACACAAGTTATGTCAATATCTTCATGAGAACAGTCATTGGATGAGAGCCAAGAGATGAAGTCTTTTAAATGATCATCTCTCCGGTGGGGCACAAATAAACCTAATAAGGTAACCGTTTAGGTTAACCGTTAAAGAGGAAAAGGAAATCAAAATTATTATCACGATCAATTGATGTTATGACTTTTGTTAAATTACGATTACAAACCCGATTCAATTTGTTGGATGTTTGTTGCAATCAAATTTAATTCGTTAAATTCTGTAATCAAGGCATCATGAATTGTTTCATTCCTTGTCGAGAATAGGAGACATTTTTCCATGAGTTCGTTGATTAAACCATTTCTTTGATTAATTGTTTTCTTTGACATCTTCATGATTGGTTAAACTTTGACAAGATTATCAATGGTAAAAGTATCAAGAGTCTAGTTTAAGGTGAGACGAAAATCCAACAGGTAACAAGTTTTATCACATCAAATCAACGATCCAAATTAAGAACAATTATCTGTATATTAAATCAACTGAATAATCACTGATCCATCAACGGGAAAATAACCTCGGGGTGTGTTTAGATTATGTTAACAAAGAGAATTGAAAAAAAACAAAAACAGAAAAAAAAAGAAAATGCTTTCAACGGTTAAGGTTTGACTGGAGAAATTTGTACTACGTTTGTCTTTAAATTGTTCCAATTAGATTCACCGAATACTATCAGACACTTAGATTGTTATGGTGACAGAAAATAATCAAATAATCACAGTTAATTGTGTTAATTTTTTAGATTTAAATAAAAAGAGTTAACAATTGAAATGATTAAAGTAAGATGGCAATTTGAGGTAACATGAAAATGGACCAAATTTGATGGAACTACATAAACAATCAATCAAACAAATGTCCTTGGTAATGGGTTAACACTGTAGACAATTAAGGAAACAATTATGGGAAAAAAATCAATGTATCAATCGTAATTAAATCAAGATAATTGTGATTAATTTTTCAACTCAACATCAAATTAACATGGAAATTTTTCGCTCGAAGCGACGCCTTTCGGTTCTATTTAAAAACAAAATTCTAATTTTTCAGCTTCAAGATTAATTAATTATCCTTGATTAATTAAGATTTTCTATCACAATGGACTTAAGTGCAACTTTTTCTCGTACATCCAGCGATCGAGACCATTAGTTATCTCCTTAATCAGTTGACCAAAATGTGAAAAGTGTAATCAAACTTTCAGATTTAAACTTTTGAATTTAATGTATGAAGATTGACCGGTTGGCGATAATTAAAGTAAACAATTAATTTTTTTGTTCCAATAGATTAATTAGTCTCTTAATTGAGTTCTCACTTCTAAGCCTTTAACGATACATATATTTCAATTGTTCTTTTGTATTAATTAGATCCAATTAGTTGGATGTATGGTTGTTACCTTGGTGGTGAATTATTGGTTTTTAAATTGTTTCAATTCAATGTGAATTAATATCAGGAAAAAATATTATCGAAGTTGATTTAATAATCTATTTTTTTTATTGTTTTGTGAAGTTGAAGTTATGAAAATTGTAACTTTTTCTTAATTCCATTTTGATCCTCACTTGGAAATTATTAGAACTTTTTTCCCTCCTAATGTCTCATGAGAGATAATCAATATGAAAGTGATGAGGATCATTAGACTGTGGTGAAAATGCCCTGAAGACATAATACCGAACAATCTGACTCATGTCAATTAATTTTTTGTTCACTTTGTAAATAAAAAGATCTTCGATTGATCTTATTGACATTCATATTCATTAATCGATGACAATAAGCAGATTCGATGAAAACTTCTAATTACTATAACCTGATGGATAAGGTTAACTTTTCAGCCACAAATACGAAACTAATTTGGTCTAATTACTGGTGATTGTGGAATATCCCCAAAAATCAAACTAATTACAAGTTGTTACTCTTTCAACTGTAACTTCAATATTTTCATTCAAGAAACAGACAAGATGAGAATCAATAAAAACAGGATAACAATTGAAAGTGAAAATCTGATCAATAATAATAGACTTTACTAATTGGCAACCAATCCAATCTCCCTGATTTATTGATTAACTAATTGTAAGTCCAATTCGTAGACATTTTCATCTTTTCCATCAATAGTAATAGATGGCTCTCTATGGAGTATCATCTTCATCATCTTCCTTTCATCATCCTCATCTTTTTTGAATTATAAAAAGAGAGATGAACAAATTGGATCCGAATCTTTATAAATCGAAATTTACTTTTCAAATAATCTAATCTCGACAATTCAATTGAAACAAAGTAAATTGCCCTTTGAAAAAGTAAGAATTAAATTAGTCCAACAATTTGGATCCGGTTTGCGGAAAAGTGAATATCGATCGGAGTGGATCGGAAAGAAAAGATATTCTTTCAATTTTTCTCTTTCTTTTCTCTTTCTTTTATCCAAAGTTTAGATTCTAAGTACAAAGTATCCGATAAATGAGTTACTCTCAACCGATGTTTTCATTTTCATTTTCACTTGAGATCTTCAACCGATTAGTTAAACATGAATTCTAATTTTTGTTAACAATTAATCTAATCAATTTAATTTAATGTTCCACTTGTTCCCAGTGAGAATCATGTAATTTACTTAAAAGGGTTATAAATATATACAAATATTTATTTTTTTTCTTCTCTAATTAAAGGACACATTTAATAGAGAAAAAAATCTTTTCTTTTTTTTCTGTGATTTTGTTTCTTTATTTTCTATTCTATTCTATTCTTTTTTTTCTCTCTCTCTCACTTATTTTGTGCTTCTACGGTGATTTTATCTTATCTCACCTTTGCTTCCATTTAAAACACAAAATATACATCACAATTAGAGTCAACAATTAATTCTCTCACAATGGATATTGATCATCATCAACAATCTTCATCTTTCTCGCCCATTGTATATATTGCAACTTCTTTTGGTGCCAATGTAGTTGCTGTTAAGATCCTCTTTTCACTTTTATCTGGTAAGTTTTTCTTTTCTCATTTAAACATCTAATTTGTTACCTTCCTTTTGTCAATTTATTGATTTTCAATGTTAGTCAGACGTAATCGAAAAAACCTCTAATCCTCTTCAATATCTAATCTCTTGTTTATCCTTTTCTGATGATGTTTCTCATTTTCATATGTATAAACATCATCATCATTCTCGCAACACATGCACAAAATCAGACATCTTTTTTTGGGTTTTCTATCTCTCCCGATAATCTTATCACCAGAACAACAATTTATATTAATAGAATAGAACAAAAAAAACAGACTGGTAATCCATTTACCAAGATTTGCTTTTTCTACCAAATATAATAAACTAATCTTTCTCCTCTTCTTCTCTCTTGAATACTCGCCATCTTTAGGTTATCCACTGGCCATTATTTATAATTGTTTAATCGTCAATCGAAGTGAAGTGATAAAAAAATTGTTCTTCTCAGGAACTGGTCTGGCCTTGGGACTTTTCAATTATGGTCAGTTTACTATCCACTTAGTTGTTAATATTGACTGAACAAGACGATCATTAATATCTGGCAACTTTTAAATTGTAGCAAATGATTAGTATTCAATACATTTTGTCTTCTCCCTTTTGTTTTCCCATTTCTTACAGATCATCTCTTGTTAATCACAATCAAGACTCTCTTAACAATAGACTAATTTCATTGTGTTACCTTTTTTTCTGACAGAAAAAAGAACAGGTAACTAAGAATAGAATTTATAAATTGTTAGTTACCAATCAGGGAACAACTTACATGTAAACATTATCAAGAGTTAATTGTTGAAATTATGCTCACGCAGGTTAAATTCTGGTTTAGATCAGCAATTAACAAAAACCAATTATCGATCATTTTCTGTACTTCAACTAATCAAATCTATCTAAGGTTAACCTTGTTAATTACTAATATGTAATGATAACTATTCATGATTACGACTCATTGATTTTTCATCTCCCTTGTTATTTACATGAACATTTTTTTTTTGTTACAATTAATTGACTAATTTTTGATTAACTAATTTCAATTTATCTTATTCTTGTTTCCTTTTCTCTAGGGTTATTTATTAGCTGGTTATTTTATTACACAAATCAAATCAAATGAATATAGCTTCGAATGGACTATTCCACAGTGTGTTTTAACCCTCCTGCAATTCAATATGATTCTTTGATTAGAATTGAAAATGATTAATAAGTAATATTAAACATCTTGGTAAAGAGATCCACTGTTTCATATGGTTAAAGTTTATGTAAGTTTTATGCAACTTTATCATTTGTTTGAATACGAAATGAATTCAATTAGTATTAATTGTAAAGGACAAATTAATCTGGAAAAAGGATACAAAGTTTCAAAGGTGCTGAAGATTAATGAATTAATTGATTAGGTAAGACAAAGGAAACAAAGTTAATCATATTAATTAGATGATGATTAATAACAAAATAGTGAAATTGGAACTCCCTGTATCGTTAAGTAACAATTATATACGTTTTAATTACACAAACGAAACTTGCGTACCATTTGATATTCTCACCATATTAATTATTATCTCACCAAGATAATTAACCAATGATGATAAACTTTTTTTGTCCTTAATACACTGAGCACTCAACTAATTAGTGTCCTTTTTATATTTATAGTGATAGTTATTTACTTAAACTTATTGCTATTGCTCGTAATTAGTGAACTCACCTTAATCCATGGTATCAGTGTTTATATTCAATCGTTGAACATTCAACTAGATCACTAGATCAGTTTAGTTTGATCGCGGATTTTACAAGAAATATTTTATAGCTTCATCCATTTATTATATCAATTGACTTTTTAATTTCTAATTGTTACACAGCAACAGAAACTGCGGAAAGTCAAACTGTTCCATTGACAGTCTTGGGTTCATCAAGGTTACTTTAATCATTTTGATTAAGTTCGTTCTTTGTTGAACTTTTCTTCTTTGGATCTTTTCATTTGGAATCAACCATTTTCATGATGGTTCCTGACACAGCCTCATTGCGTTCGTACGTGCCCTCTTCTAGACCCGACAAACCAATTTCGTGCCTTGTATGTTCAGACAAATCTTTTGGAAATAATTTTGGTGCCATAACCTGTGAATCTTGTAAGGCCTTTTTCAGGAGAACGGCAAATGAACGTGATGTAAGTACCTTTGTAATGCACTTTTAGTCTTCGGTACTCTTTTAATCCTTTAACTGTTTCCCTACTAGAAGCTGGCTTGTCCATTCAACGATAACTGTGAAATTACAATCGCAACTCGCAAACATTGTCGCAAATGTAGACTAGAGAAATGTTTTGCTGTTGGAATGATAAAAGAATGGATTCAATCTGAAGAGCAGTTGAAAATTCGACGAGCGATTTTAAAAGAACGTAAACTTCGGCGAGAAATGGGTACAAGTGGACAATCGACTAAAAGGTTCAAAACAAACCCACCGATTGGAACAGGAGGTGGAAGTGGTGCTATAAACAGTGTCGGAGGAAGTTCAATTAGTGGAAATAGTAATAGTAGTTCCAACGCTGGAACTAATCATGAAAGGCGAAGCTCAAATTGGCCAAGCACTAATGTTAATGGACAGAGTTTAGATGGATCAAGGGTCAATAGGCAATGGCAATCAACTACTTCAACTCCAATAAACATAAATACAAATGATAAACCGATTGATAATAATAATAGGCAATCAGTAGCTCAATTTTTTCACAAGATTTCTGATCAGAACTTTTTTGCTCATCTTGTGAAGGCAAATGAAACTCCTACAAGAAGTTCGATCTCACGTAATTCAGCTCAATCAAGTCCATTACAAAGATCATCTGTTATCACTTTTACAGGTAAATCATCAGCTTCTTCATCTCCTTCTCTCTCAATTACTTCATCTCCAGAGCGATCAAGTCAAGATGTTTGTGCTTTAGACAGCAAAGGTGCTAATGATGTATCAATGAAAGTAAATTCGTTGACTATCAACAGTTATGATCCAGATTGTTTGCCAGTTTACCAGAATTTAGTCAAGAAGCAACAACCAAAACCATTGTGTTCACATGTAACATTATCTTCATCTTCATCAGCCTCATCATCAACAACTACCAAACCAATATCACCATTCTCAGTCAACACACCAGAAATAGAACCAATTAAAAAATCAACAGAATCACCACTTTTATCATCATCATCGTCGTCAATTCAAAATCAAATGAAAACACCTGAACCAAGTCTATGTAAACAAATGAAATACTGGGTAACTGAAGAGATTGATAAAAAAATTGATAACTTTGTAAAACCAACTAGACTAACCTTACCATCTACATCCACCTCATCATCATTATCATCTTCACAATCGGAATCATCTAAAGCAGTTAGTTTGAATGTTTTCCATCATATAATTGACTCTTATTTCACTCGAATCAACATGAGAAACGAAAAGCACATGGCAACATTAGCGCTGAACTCAATGGAAGAGACTCGACTAATAGAACTTACCTTGGCCTATGGAGTTTTTAACGAACCTTTGGCTTGCCCAATTACTACTGCAGAAAGTTTGATTGATGATTGTTACAATGTTTCGGTCGGTTATTTACTCTCCATGACCAAGAAGTTAACCGCATACGCTGAGCTTCCCGTCGAAGATCAAATGAAATTAATTCGAGGTACTTATGCCGATATAGTGGCGATGAGAGGCATCTTCTTATTTGATGTAGAAAATTTACTTTGGCCGGTAAGTAAACTAGTGAAGTTCAATTGATTATCTTGATTACGGGATAACAAAGAAACAAAAGTGATTAAAATCCTCAACCAGAAATCCCATGATAACAAATCACTGATAAGCTTTATCGAAATCATTTGACCTTTTTACCTTTTTGCTCTTTCTACATCTTTCGACTGCAATTATTAATACTTAACCATAGAAACTAGTGCAATTATGAACGCCGTCTATTACCTGTTAGAGATTATTCAAAGAGTGAAGGAGCTCATTAATCTTTGTGGTGAGACAATTTTACAATGGCAAATTATCTCTCATTAAATTATGTAATGAACATGAAAAACATGAACAATTGAGTTATATCTTATATTAACAGCAGATTTTGATAATTGAATAGCTAATATTAAAAATTAAGGTCATCAAATCTTTGTATTCGACTGCGAAAGTTCAAACTTCGATCAAACTTAGAGAGAACTTGTGAGAAAATTCATCATTATAATAATAATTTATTGAAAATTATAGATAAAAGGAACCAAAATGACAATTAAATACGAAGACATAGAGCGATTTGACAAATCGTTTTACGAGGATTATCTTGAGTTTGCGACAACTCTTGATCCAATTTGGAGAAACAATTTAATCATCAACCAACTCATTATTGTTATAATGCTGTTCAATAGTAACCTACCAAATCTCAAGTCACCGGAGGCAATAAGGTAATGATAGTCTATTTTATAGAAAAAGCCTTTAATTTTTTCGCTCATTATTTTCAATAGATTGGAGTACTGTGCTTACATATATTTACTTCAACGTTATTTGGAATCAAGTCTTAATTTTAGTGATCAACCAAAGGAAACTCTTTGCCATATTCTTGGTAAAATTAACCGAATGCAGTCAATCAATGGCAATTTAGTTCGACTATCAATCAAGGATCAACCTCTAGCTGATATTAAAATTGTCAGTTCATCTTCACTTCTTACTCCAGATTGAAAAATTAAAATGCTGATCAGATCAGATTAGCGCCATTTTCTATTGATTTAATTGTTAATCGGATAAATTATAGATAGATCATTTGTTTCATTCCAAATAATCTATTCAATATTTTATATAATTACGTTGAAATAAATAATGCTTAAATCGATAACAAATTAGACTGTTTATGAAATGGCAATTTAATTGTTCTTTTGTATTAATTAGATCCAATTAGTTGGATGTATGGTTGTTACTTTGGTGGTGAATTATTGGTTTTTAAATTGTTTCAATTCTATGTGAATTAATATCAGGAAAAAAAAGTTAAATATTATCAAAGTTGATTTAATAATCTATTGGTTTTTGTACTGTTTTGTGAAGTTGAAGTTATGAAAATTGTAACTTTTTCTTAATTCCATTTTGATCCTCACTTGGAAATTATTAGAACTTTTTTCCCTCCTAATGTCTCATGAGATAATCAATATGAAAGTGATGAGGATCATTAGACTGTGGTGAAAATGCCCTGAAGACATAATACCGAACAATCTGACTCATGTCAATTAATTTTTTGTTCACTTTGTAAATAAAAAGATCTTCGATTGATCTTATTGATATTCATTAATCGATGACAATAAGCAGATTCGATGAAAACTTCTAATTACTATAACCTGATGGATAAGGTTAACTTTTCAGCCACAAATACGAAACTAATTTGGTCTAATTACTGGTGATTGTGGAATATCCCCAAAAATCAAACTAATTACAAGTTGTTACTCTTTCAACTGCAACTACGATATTTCATTCAAGAAACAGACAAGATGAGAATCAATAAAAACAGGATAACAATTGAAAGTGAAAATCTGATCAATAATAATAGACTTTACTAATTGGCAACCAATCCAATCTCCCTGATTTATTGATTAACTAATTGTAAGTCCAATTCGTAGACATTTTCATCTTTTCCATCAATAGTAATAGATGGCTCTCTATGGAGTATCATCTTCATCATCTTCCTTTCATCATCCTCATCTTTTTTTGACATTAGAAAAAGAGAGATGAACAAATTGGATCCGAATCTTTATAAATTGAAATTTACTTTTCAAATAATCTAATCTCGACAATTCAATTGAAACAAAGTAAATTGCCTTTTGAAAAAGTGAGAATTAAATTAATGATTAATTATTAATCCAACAATTTGGATCCGGTTTGCGGAAAAGTGAATATCGATCGGAGTGGATCGGAAAGAAAAGATATTCTTTCAATTTTTCTCTTTCTTTTCTCTTTCTTTTATCCAAAGTTTAGATTCTAAGTACAAAGTATCCGATAAATGAGTTACTCTCAACCGATGTTTTCATTTTCATTTTCACTTGAGATCTTCAACCGATTAGTTAAACATGAATTCTAATTTTTGTTAACAATTAATCTAATCAATTTAATTTAATGTTCCACTTGTTCCCAGTGAGAATCATGTAATTTACTTAAAAGGGTTATAAATATATACAAATATTTATTTTTTTTCTTCTCTAATTAAAAGACACATTTAATAGAGAAAAAAATCTTTTCTTTTTTTTCTGTGATTTTGTTTCTTTATTTTCTATTCTATTCTATTCTTTTTTTTCTCTCTCTCTCACTTATTTTGTGCTTCTACGGTGATTTTATCTTATCTCACCTTTGCTTCCATTTAAAACACAAAATATACATCACAATTAGAGTCAACAATTAATTCTCTCACAATGGATATTGATCATCATCAACAATCTTCATCTTTCTCGCCCATTGTATATATTGCAACTTTTGGTGCCAATGTAGTTGCTGTTAAGATCCTCTTTTCACTTTTATCTGGTAAGTTTTCTTTCTCATTTAAACATCTAATTTGTTACCTTCCTTTTGTCAATTTATTGATTTTCAATGTTAGTCAGACGTAATCGAAAAAACCTCTAATCCTCTTCAATATCTAATCTCTTGTTTATCCTTTTCTGATGATGTTTCTCATTTTCATATGTATAAACATCATCATCATTCTCGCAACACATGCACAAAATCAGACATCTTTTTGGGTTTCTATCTCCCGATAATCTTATCACCAGAACAACAATTTATATTAATAGAATAGAACAAAAAAAACAGACTGGTAATCCATTTACCAAGATTTGCTTTTTCTACCAAATATAATAAACTAATCTTTCTCCTCTTCTTCTCTCTTGAATACTCGCCATCTTTAGGTTATCCACTGGCCATTATTTATAATTGTTTAATCGTCAATCGAAGTGAAGTGATAAAAAAATTGTTCTTCTCAGGAACTGGTCTGGCCTTGGGACTTTTCAATTATGGTCAGTTTACTATCCACTAGCTATCAAAGCTTTTATATTCCACCAGAGATTCAGATTTTCTGGTTTCTTTTTGATAGAGAGAAAGAAAACTGGAAATACATCCATCTTTTTTTCTTAGACCATCATCATCATCATCTTTCATCCTCTGTCATCAACATCACTTCTTTTCAAATGGGATGATAGAGAGAAAATCATAACATTTTTCTCAGTAAACACAACAAACATTAATCTAAAAAAAGATGGATCCATTTGATTATTAACCTTGATCAATATTGATAATAACCTTACACCATTTGAGAAAATTATCCCAAATGTTAAATCGATTCACCTAACACTGCAAATATTTTCTTTTCTCTATTTTATCATTTATTTTTCTTCTTTTTCTCTTTTGATTTTCTCCTCATCATCATCTCTCTCTCTCTCTCTCTCTCTTCCTTTGTAGGCTATGATTTTTTCCATACAACTATCACAATCTTCACCATGTATTTTGTTCTTAAATGGTTTGGTGGGACTAAATTTTCTGTAACATTTGCGTTTCTTTTTAATTTGGTATGTTACCTATTCCATATGATACCCGAAAGCAAAGCTCACACTTATTGCAATTTGATACTTTTATATTTTCACCTTGATTATTGATTCCCCCTGATGGTTAATTGTCCTACTATTTCCTGTTAAAACAGAATGTAACAATTTCTATTATTGATTAGTTGTTAATATTGACTGAACAAGACGATCATTAATATCTGGCAACTTTTAAATTGTAAAAGCAAATGATTAGCATTCAATACATTTTGTCTTCTCCCTTTTGTTTTCCCATTTCTTACAGATCATTTCTTGTTAATCACAATCAAGACTCTCTTAACAATAGACTAATTTCATTGTGTTACCTTTTTTTTCTGACAGAAAAAAGAACAGGTAACTAAGAATAGAATTTATAAATTGTTAGTTACCAATCAGGGAACAACTTACATGTAAACATTGTCAAGAGTTAATTGTTGAAGTTATGCTCACGCAGGTTAAATTCTGGTTTAGATCAGCAATTAACAAAAACCAATTATCGATCATTTTCTGTACTTCAACTAATCAAATCTATCTAAGGTTAACCTTGTTAATTACTAATATGTAATGATAACTATTCATGATTACGACTCATTGATTTTTCATCTCCCTTGTTATTTACATGAACATTTTTTTTTGTTACAATTAATTGACTAATTTTTGATTAACTAATTTCAATTTATCTTATTCTTGTTTCCTTTTCTCTAGGGTTATTTATTAGCTGGTTATTTTATTACACAAATCAAATCAAATGAATATAGTTTCGAATGGACTATTCCACAGTGTGTTTTAACCCTCCGGCTAATTGCGATCGCTTTTGACCTTTACGATGGTAAACGAATCGCGGCTAAAGTTATAGTCGATGGCGAACCAATTAAAAATGAAACACCGATAACTGAGGCTCCTGAAATTCTTGAACTTTTCGCATGTTGTTATCTTCCCTTTTCGTTTATGGTTGGACCACAATTTGAGTATAAAAAATTCCAGCAATTTCTCAAAGAGAAAGATAATGTTCTACCTGCATGGTAATTGTTTAATAACGATGATCAGTTAATCTGTTAATTGTTATTCCAAAATTATTCTAATTCTTTTCCTTCCCAGTGCATCACAAGCGAGTATTAAACTTGGACTTGGACTTTTATATTTAATTTGCTTTCTTGCTGGAGAGAAATATTTCCCTCCATCACTTTTGCTATCAGATTATTATAAAGTAAGTAAATCATCATTATAACTGGTTCTGCTCAATTGTGTTAATTGTGATCATTTAATCAGATTTTAAAGAGGGAAACTTAATAATCAACAAACAATTTGACCTTTTCCATCTTCTCTATTATTCAAAGGCCTTTAAGGTTTACACCCTTGTCTTCAATCACTCATCGTTGATATGAAATTATTATTAACCTCCAATCTAAACTGTTGAACTATTATTATTGTTGTGACCACACCTAAATCAAGTGAGAGAGAAAGAAGAATAGATTGTTTTTTTATTCTAAATTCTAACTTTGGTTCCTTTTTTATCTTGATGGAGTTTTCTTGCTTCTTAATTCCTATACAAACTCCTGGAATCATGGATAGTTCATGAAAAGAAATTCATTTTATCAACTCAATGATAATTTATATTAATACTTTTCTTTTTTCTTTTTTCATTCAGACCTCAGGATTTTTCATGAGCTTCACTTTAATTACTTTAACTACGAAGATACAAACATGCAAATATATTGGAATTTGGCTTCTCGCTGTAAGTCAATCATGATTACTATTGATTTTCCCTGATAATCAAACATTAATCATTTTTTTTCATTTGTCTTTTAGGAGGGAAGTCTAATAATGTCTGGATTCACTTTCGTCAAGTCAAATTCAACATTCAGAAGCTATTGTAATGCAGATCCGTATCTTTTTGAAACCTCTCCAAATTTTACTGGACTAATCAAAGCCTTTAATATAACTACTAACCAATGGTCAGGAAAATATGTTTTCAAGAGATTGAAATTCTTAGGGAATCGGATTATCAGTCATGCTGCAACTCTCATGTTCTTGGCTGTTTGGCATGGATGGAAATCTGGTTATTATGTTACCTTTGGAATGGAGTTTCTGATCATGAAAATGGAGTGGGAGGTAAGATGATTAAACAAGAAAATGAACTAATCGGATGATTACAATTAGCCAATCAATTTTACCAAATAGACATTGATCAATAATCATTGGTAGTTTAATTAACCGTGAAAAAGTTTCAACCATTAACAATTGATCGGTGACATTGCTTTCTAAAGCTATTATTTTTCTCTACTTTTGATTTACAATTAATTTTGATTGTTCATCAATAAAATTTTCTTTGTCGTTGTATAATGATTGGTTAGATTCATCAATAATCCGTTTATTGTTGATTCTATTTAACTTAATAGCCTTTTTATTGTGACTGTTCCAAACAATTTCACTCACATTAATTCATTTATCATGCAAACTATCGTGTTAATATTACATATTTTCAATAAGATTGATCAGAAATCAACCAAACAATGGCTTCTCATGTAATCCAATTCTATAAAATGATTAGCGTCTTAATCAATTTCTCCCTGTTTCTATGTATTAACCTTTTTTTTGTTTCTCTATCTTTTAGGTGATGGCAATAATTAAGAATTTACGACAATCAAATAAGTCTCTGGACAATTTGCTAAATCAAAGTTACATTCGTTTACCAATATTAATCTTTCTTCATATTTACACCGTTTACATGTTCGGATATTGTCTCGCTTCATTTACTCTGTTAACATACAAGCGATGGGTTCCCGTTCTGAAGCACGTCTATTTTTCAGGTCACTTATTTTACATATCATGGATACTTATTTCACCCTGGGTCCATAAAATGGTTCTTCCTGAACGCCGTTCATCAAGCCGATCGTCGATTTCATCTTCATCTTCATCATCATTATCATCAACATCTACAACTTCGCTACCATCTTCATTGTCCCAATCAAAACCATCAGAAATTACTAATAATTTGCCAACCCAACAATTGTTATCTGATGAATCGAAAACAAATCTGATTAACCAGATATGTATAATTTATTATAATTATTACAACAATAATTATATTACATTATTGATCTCTCTCTCCTCTCTCCTCTCTCATCCTCTTCATACATATATACAATGTAAAACCGGAGATAATTAATCATCTTCTAAAACTAATTGGGTTGAAATCTTTGTCTATTATATCATCATTCAAATTAATTGTTTCCAATCCAATATCAAACTGTAAATTAATTGAACAACAATTTTGGTGATGATAATGATGAAACATTTTGTGATCCTGGGGATGATTATATTACAATGACAAATTTCATTTGACAACTTAATTGGAACCATCTACAAATTCATTATATCGACAATTAAGGATCAAATTTAATTGAATTACTCTTTCTGTCTTCTATCAATAATAATGATACAAATTCCTCTTCCCTAATGCACTTTACACTAAATTGTTTCAATATTCACAATTTAAATCAAAACAACAACAACAAAACTAATAGATGAGAAAACGAAACAAGAAATGACACCAAATGTTAATTGCTTAAGAATAAATTAAAATATTTAACTAAACCTTTTCTTTCTTTATTACCTATACATGTAGCTGTTAAGAGAATGGCCCAAATATTAATTGTAAAAATTAGAAAAAAACTCTAATCACAATTAATTCTAATTTCAAACACTTAACTTAATCTCCACTCAAGTGATCGGTTTAAACAAAACACTTTCTCTCTTCTGAGGTCATAGAAAACGACCATTAGATCAAGGTGACCAGTTAAACGAAACAATTATCTCTCTCCTCATCGAATTGTTGAAACTCGTAAACTCTAATTACAATTAGGAAACTAATTGTTTCGAAAATAATTAAATTCAAAATTTCGAATATCAGATTAGTTTAGTTTCTATCCGATAGATGGCGACAAAATTTGGAATTTTTTGTAACTGATTCATTCGCACAATAACAAAGCCTTCAATTAATTTACACTTTTCTAGTTTAATTAATATTTTCTTGTGTGGAATCTTTAATTTAATTAAGATTGTATTGTTTAATTAGTGATCTTCTGATTGTAAACTTGACATTATCTATGGTTTGATTAATCTGTGGAAGAAAAGAAGAGTCAATGTTTTACTGGATGGTTTCTCCTTTCAGTGTTTCCTTTCAGCTTTTTTTTTTGTTTACTTGTAATAGAATAGCTCTGATATTAATTTGTTAATCATAATTACATTTATCAATAATTATTTATATCAGTGAACTGCATCTTTACTTGAAGACTTTTCTTCTCATTTTTCTTTTTATCTTTTTAGCTCGTCTGTCTGTGTATCTGTGTACCTGCATCATTTAACTCTTTCAATCACAATGGTTGATGATCGTTGGGGCAGTAGTAATGATCTTGTTATAAAAGAAGAGACTTTACCAACATCTTCTTTAATTGCTGCCAGTTCAACTTCAACATCTTTAACCAACAATAACAGTAATGGAACTAAACAATTACCCGTACCACAGAATAGAATTCCTAAAATTGTAAAATCTGCTATTGAAACATCTTCCATTCCAAAGGAGCAAGATATTCAAGATAGAGAAAAGCTGAGAAGTCAACTAACCTCTTTACAAGCTTTATTGGAGAAAACATCAAAAAAAGGTGGTGATATATTGAGAAGTTACAAAGGACGCGATTTGAATCAGCATCCCTCTTATGCAGAGAATTTGAAACTTCAACAAGATGTTGAAAAAAGAATCGAAGAAGTTAAAGGAAAACTATTCGAAATCTCCAAAAGAATCGGTAGTGCTAATAAAGAGGTGAAGAATACTGAAGATGCAGAGACGAATCAAGAGCCTGTTGATGTTGCCATAAAATCTTTCGCCGGTGTCCCAATTTACGAGGACGATGATATTAGTGATAAAAACTTCATCGACCCTGGAATGCATTGGTGTAAACAATGTGATATATTCATCAGTGATCTTCCTGCATACCTCAAGCATCTTACAACTGAAAAACATTGGAAAGTTAGTGAAAGTAAAGAAGAACCTTGGAGGAGAACCGATAATAGACCAAAAATAGAAGTTGATCCAGCAAAGAAAAGAGATACTGATATTCTAGGTAGATTAATAATTCTCTCATTTTAATCACTCGAAAACCTGATACCTAAATTTCACCCGAACATTGTTTCTAATCTATACCATTTACTTTCTATTCTATAACAATCATATAAAACTTTTAGGTGTCCATACTTTGATCGCAATTCGTGGTTACTTTTGTCAAGTATGTGGTATACTTCTTGGGAGCCCATCACATGCCGAAGATCATCTTAAAACAAATACGCATTATCGATGCTACAATGTAAGTATAAGTAAAAGATCAGCTGATCAATTATTCAAAATGTCTTTTTGTTTATATTCTATTTACTCTTACTAATCTTCTTATCTTTTTTTATTTGTTTCTTTCCTTTCCTTTTTCAGAGGCAAAAATTGATGAATAGTCGACATGAGTATAACTATTCTATTGATAAATCAAGAGCTTTAACTAAATTCCAAAGTCAAGAAAGAAAACGCCAAAAAGAACAGGAGGAAAAAGAAGAAAGAGAAAAGGAAGCAAAAAGACGAGCCACAGAATTAGAGATGAAGAAAAGGATTCTTAAGGAGAAGCTCGATGAAGAGAATAGATTGAAAAAGAGCAGAGAATTACAGGATAAGACACAAGATAGAAACTTCAAAGAACTTTCAAGAAATCAAGATCGTGATCGAGATCGAGATCGAGATCGAGACCGTGATCGTGATCGTGATCGTGAACGACACAAAGAAAAGGATAAAGAGAGAGACCGAGAAAGAGATCGTGATAAAGACAGAGATAAAGAGAGAATAAGTAAAAGTTTCAGTTCCAAGTTCAGCAATAGTCATAGTAAAGATAAAGATCATCGAGATCGAGATCGAGATAGAAACAGAGAAAAGGAAAGAGAACTCAAACACAAATTGAAGCATTCGAATGATGTTAAATCTGAAAGCAAAAGTAAAAATTCAACGATAATTGAAAAGATTGAAGACGAAAATGTTTTCGGACCACATTGGCCATTCCAAGATCAAAAGTTATCAATGAAAACTTTAGTTTTTATTCCCAAGAAAGAGTGGCAATTGTGTTACAAGAAACATATTAAATTAATGATGAAGGGTAAAATTCCTACTCTCTCAAATTCAACAATGAAAAAACAAAAAGAATCGCAAGAATCAACCAATCCAGATTCCACATCAGATGCCAAAAAAGTTACAAATTCACTTTCTCTACAAATTGAACCGGAAGAGCCTGATAATGTAGATTCCAGTATCGGTGATCTGGTCCTTGCAATTACCAGTGATCGAGGGGGTGGAATGTCCGATTCTGATTTAGATAATCATGATAACCAGAGAAATGATTTCAATTCAATGTTCACAGTGGAATATGATGACGATGAAGAGAAATCATGTAAAATTAAATCATCTGATTTCGTTGTAACCCAAGACATTGATTTTACCAAAATGGCCTCTTCAATTGCCATGGAAGAAGGATCATCATCTTTAAATGGAAATCCACCTCTCTCTTGTGATACTGGTCATCGATTTGAATTAGAAGACGATGAACAAATGGAAGTTGAAAATGGTCATGATGTTTTCTTTTCCGATGCAAGGAAACCATCACCAGTACAAGAAATGGACGAAGATGAGCCATTTAAGTTGAACGATAAAAAATTAAACGGAGCTTCTACTTTGGATCCTGACTCTCTTACCTCTCCAACCGATGATCAAATGCTTTCACCTCCTATTTGGGTACAACCTTTATCTTTACACGATTTAGCTGAGTAATTAGTTGATCATTCTCTCCCGTTTATTACATTTTTAGGCCTTCGTGCCTTGCATTTTCTAATTGTGTGTAACATACACACCGATCAGTTTGTAAAATTAATCTCTATTCTCATCTTCAATCACCATGCAAAGAAAAGTCAACTCACTCATTTTCACCTGAAAAACAAAACCGATTTACAAAAATAACATTGTCATTGAACATAATCAATCTCTACAGTGGTTCCAAACGTTAAATACCTCAAACTCATCTAAATGGTCACTGTATCTTAATTGTCTCTCTATTTCCTCCATATTTCACTTATTCCTCCTTAATTTTGATCATAGATTATCTATAACGTTATCTAATTATCACAACAATAACATTAAGTAAATAAAATTATCATTTCATTTCACAATTTTACCCAAGATTTTGAAGTTACATTATTATTTTCATTGGTCACAAAAAATATATCCAATTGATTTTCCTTTTTCTTTTAAGTCAATTCGTCTCGAGAACAATTTATCTCATGGTATTGGCCCTCAATGAAGGATAAAATTTCCTCTTCTCTTCCAATCGATGTAATTCTGATAATGATGCGGCCACAGCGAGACGAAGTTGATTGAATTTGGTTAAACTACAATCAAATCGTAATCGTTGATCTGAATCTGTGAGAATCTCAAAAATAATCAAAGGTTCCAATACTTTAGACAGAGAGCAACTTGAGATAACCACATCGATCCGCCATTTAATTGACCGACAAGAGGGTAATTTGGGTCCATAAGGCACAATACTTGTCATACTGTTGACAGATTCGATCTGGTTTTGTATTAATTGTCCAAAATCTTTCGAAAGTCTAATTTACATTGAAAAACGAAAACATGAAATCAACAGAATAAAAAATGACATCGACTTTACCTGAGCTCATCCGAGAGAATGTCAATTAAATTAGCTGAGCGATTTGAGGTTCGATATCTAAGGCAATGTCGCAATAAGATGATTAAGTTTTGAATCAACAATTTAGATTCGTGATCAGTAAGATTAAGTTCATTTACGATTGAAAGTTGATTCGCTTCCAAAGGTAATCCTTTTGAAAGGTAATCAAGAACAGCTGATGAGAAAACAAAACAAAAGAAAAATGAGAAAATCAAAGGAATCAAGTTAATTGAAATCTCTAACCATTCAAAGGAAATGATTCATATTCATGGGATTATGATGGTGAGAGAGACAATTTGATACGAACAATCAATTGCAATTAGTTGGAGGGTGTGTTGATATTAAGAGAAAAAGAAAAACAGAATTAGATTTGATTACCTTTAGTCAATTGATGGAACGATTGTTGAGATAATTTCTGAGCTGATTTAAGGGAATTTCGAACACTTTTGATTGTTTCTCGGTTCCGAATTAAAGGTGTACTGATTTGGGACATTTTAAGAAAATAAAACTTAATTGTTGAGTAATTAGAGAGAAATCAATCAATTTGTTTGAGACAAACAATGTAAACAATTTCACTTTATTTACTATTGAATTTCAATAGTATTGAATGAGCGATACTCATGCGCTCTTTTCATTTATATAAAATATTTCAATTCTCTTTGGGAAGAAAATGTTTTAGCTCAATTAAACAACAATTAAGGTGAGAATAAATTGTATCCAAATGTAGAAGAAAAAAGCGAATACATGTAATTTGTTTGATTTCGGGGAATTGGAGTGAATGTTTTTGTGAATGTAAAATCTGATTTGTCTTGTCGATTTAATTTCATTCGGGATTGAGTTCGAACCATTTCCGGTTCGATTTCCAGTCTTGATCTTGGCGTTGATGGGGTGGATAAGGTTGTTGTTGAATTTGATGATATTGTCGGTGATAAAGTTGTCTTGGTTGTGGTTGGAGGCGAAGGTGGTAAAGTTGAAGACTGTCTAAATGGTTCCGGTGCCGATAAATTAATTATCTCGTATTCCATTGATTTAAACATTGTTCAATTTTTGATTGTTACTTTGGGATGAGATGAATTTTGAATAGCAGCAGAAGAAATCAATTCCATGGATAGAAAAATAAATACCAAACAATTAACTAGATACATGATGATGATTAAAAAAACGATGTACACAAAATTCACATTTGTACTGGAAAAAAATTCACCATTGAACTTATCCTTTTATATGAATGTCATGATAGTTTTTTTCTCGATCTCAAAGTGAGTCATTTAATCCTTAATCGGTTCAACTGATTTTTTCTATCATTTAATTGTGATAGTTCACCCTCAAAGTTTTCTCTTCCGGAAAAGTTGAATCCTTTAACTTTGAAACTTTTCCACAGTATCGAGTGAAATACAACGACATGGACATCCACTGACTGGACATTCTGATTGCTCCATAAACCAGTCCATCATGTGTTTAGCGTGACCTCCGTGTCGACAAGTTTGACACCAAGAGAACCAACTGTTGTGTGGTTTTATTTTTTTCTTTCCCGTTTCATTGGACGAACTGGAGTAATCAGTTCGAGATGAGAATCGAGTCGGTGTTCCATATTGAGTTAAACAGATACAACAACGAGGTAGAGGTTTACGACAATTGGGACAACTCTGGATTCGAGCTTTCAAAACAGAAGCGTTGACCTTACTTAGTGCGTGCAAATGGTCAACACTGTTTTTCAATTGATTACCTGATCCACTGATACTATTGAGAGGTAAACTGTGGATGGTGGAAACACTTTTACCACAGTAATTACAGTTGACAAACATTTGAGGTCCAGGAACTTGATCGTAGTTTAGCCTTTTAAACCATTCGTTATCGAAAAGAGCTCGTTTATGCCATAATCTCCAACAATCGAGTATATTTCGATAATTTTCTACCCATAGTTGTACTCGAGGATCTTTATAATGATGACTAGGAAGTGAGTGAAGTATCACAAAGGAAACAGTTTGTACATCACTTGTTGCTTCAACGTAACGATTAAGTAAATCTAATCCTTCGTTGGTAATACCGGTCATCAAGAGTCCATCGATGTGACCATTTTCAACCAACATGGCGGAATAGGTATCGAGATGATATTGTAATTGAGAATCGGGTAAAAAGGTGACTGCAAAAGCGACTCTATCAGAGAGTTCAAGGGAATGGTCGTAAAGGATTTCCTCATATGTTTCAGTTTCGGAGGTAAGGAACGAGAAAATGGCCTTTAAATAGGGTAAGTTGAGTTCACAGCGAAAAGCGGAACACATTTCTCTCCATAAAGAATTTTTTTCTCCCGTGTAACCCGAAAGAGCCATGGCAACAGTGGATAAATTTGGATCACCTCCATTCTCAACCTGAGCCGCCGAACCTGCGATTAAACATTCAATTGCTTTTCTCATTTTCAGATTAAACACTGAAATTGCAGCAGCTCGAGTAAATTGTGATTTAGCTTTAAGATTGTCAATTAAAGAATCCAATTTATCGCCCCAACCACAAAGGTTCAATGAGTGACTACGCTCATCGCTTTTGTAAACGGGAATCTTGGCGTTAGAAGGCAAATCAGCCCATTGAGCATAGTTGAGATCACTTTTTTTTAAAATGGTACTTGAATTGTCACTAATGATTGATCCAAAAAGCAATTGACGGACACCAATCAGCTTGTCATTCTTGTCGATTGATGGAATCTTAGTAGACATTTCCTTAGCCGATTCAATCCAAGTCCAAAGTGATCGTAGCTTTGGATCATCAGGAACATATGACTCGTTAAGACCATAATCTTGAGAAGCTCTTTCTCTCATTTTGACGGCAACATCTTCAATCGCTTTATAAAAATCATCTCGATAATCAATACATTGTAACAATTCTCGACCATTTGTCCAAATAATCTCAGAAGCGGGCGACCAATTGAGTGTCACTCGACCAAAACCTTTAGCATCAGAAGAAGAAGTAGATGTATCCATAGTATCCAATAAATTCAACTTGCAAACTGAATCAATAAACAATTAACTAGAAAAAAAAATACAATTAAAATGATAAGAGAAACAACAAGTTAAACTGATTCAGTTTATCAATTTCTTTAAGTGCAAAAGAAAACACAAAATCAAAACAAACATTAACCTTCAATCTTTTCCACCAGAGGGAAGTAAACGTGCAAAAGAACAGAAGCCAAAAAGTTTGACCCGGACGTGATTTGAACACGCAACCTTCTGATCTGGAGTCAGACGCGCTACCGTTGCGCCACCGAGTCCGATGAATATTCACTCAACAAGTACCCTGAAAAAGCTGAAACCTTTTCATAAATCGATGTTACATTTTATCTTTGACAATTTTACTGTCAATCTTTTACTTTTAAAATAAAAGATGATAACGGAAAGACAATGAATCTAATGATGTCGTTCTGTTGCTTGTTGTGCAAGTGCTCTGGTTGACCATTTGAACAAATACCACCCGGAGCTAATTTTCGAGAAGCCGAGAAAAAGAAATCCGAGAATATCACTTAGAGGCTTAATTACAGGGTGTGTAGAAAGTAACGCACAGGGGTGGAGTTTACCCTGCGTAAATAATTAGCGGTTGATTTGGTTTACTAAATCAAAACATAAGCAAACCAATTTTATTCAATTGCGCAAGGGGAAAAACTCATCCCTCTGTGCGTTACTTTCTACACACCCTGTATAAGAGAAGCTTTCGACAAACAAGTGATGATAATTAAAGTTAAACACTTACTTAGTCTTACCCATTCGCACGAAAACTAGAAACAAAATCTCGGAGACAAATGGTAAGAGTAAAATTTGCCTTGAGAGACACTAATTGAAGATATTTTCGTAATAAACTCTTGCAACGAATATCAAACATTATATGGACAGTAATCAAGAATCAAAGAAAATGTAAGGCCAAAGACCGAGTGCGTTGAGACAATGTCATCAACTGTTTTACAAGCAGCAAGAGTAACTGGATTACGAGGTAACTTAATTTCCGGGTAGAGAGAAGAGAGAACAATTAAACCAAATGACCAAATATCGGATCGTTTACATGGTTTACTCTTTAAATTGATTGCTCGTTCTGGAGGAACATAACTAAGATTCCTTGGTAATAAAGCAGAACAATCAAGATATCGACCGAATTCAGTGATTACATTTAAAGGCCAGTGAATCCATTTATAGTTGATATCATTGAAGACAATAGCCTCGAATGTTATATTACCATGGACAATATTCAAATGTAACACAATCAAAGCGCGAATTATACAAAAAAAGAGACTGGCGGATAGATGATGAGAAAATGAATTACAAATTTAATTATTGAAAAGAATATAAAATCAAATAATTGAGACAATTTAAGAGAAAAAGGAAGAGAGTAAACCTCGTCGGACTCGGCTTTTAATTGGAAGATAATTAGGACTGACGAGTTCGAACAGGTAAAGGAATCGTTGACTTTCGGAAGAAAGGACGGACTTTCGGACTTTCGGAGGTTTTTGGAAGAGGTGATTCGGTGTCCGATTTAATCTCATTCTTTGATCTGGTTGATATTAGTGGATAAATTATTGTTGGATCCAATTCATTTAATCTTCTCTTTAAATCCATTGGTAAAACTTCATCATACCTTATTTGCCATTGATTCATTTCTATGAGTTTACCAGAAGAGTATTATCATCGGATTTGGTTCCTCAATGGTCAGTTCAGGTTTATATTTCTAAAGTAAATCGATAAAAGCACTTGGTCTTGGTCTTCCATTTTGATCTCACGGGTAACACAATCGACACATGGATGATCACATTTCAAGAAATTATCTTTCGCTGTTTTAATCAGTTTCTTGTAATTTCTCTTCTTAGCTTTCAGCCACTCAATCATGTCTTGTCGGTATTCTGGACATGAAGCACTTATCATCTTTTTAATTCTCAATATATCTCTCTTACGCATCTCAAGTTCTCTATTCCACCAGGGATTACTTTTCAACTTTTTCCGTGTTTCCGTTGGTTTATTTTCAATCAATTTTTCCTCTTTCACCTCGACTTCTCCCATCTTGATCTCACAGTTGATATAATGAACACAGTTAGATGTAAATAAGTAAAAGAACAAGGAGAGTTAATAGTTGATATCTACAGTCGTTTGCAGAGAAAAACGAAAAGGACGATAGATCAAATTAATTAACGTACACTAAAACAATAGTCAAACACTAAATGGATTCCATTTAGTGGATAATGAAACTTTCCCTTGGAGATGTGGTCAATATATTGAAGCGCCAATGATTCAGCCGAAGGCAGAAAAACTAATGCCCTCTATTGCCAATAGAGAACGAGAGTTTCGACTTGAAATTATAATTACTTAAAACAGAAAAAAGTTAATTTCTATTGTTTAATCGAACCTCATGATATCAGTTCAATCGAAATCATTCTCACGAATTATAATTGGAAGAGGTGATTCGGTGTCCGATTTAATCTCATCCTTTGATCTGGTTGATATTAGTGGATAAATTATTGTTGGATCCAATTCATTTAATCGTCTCTTTAAATTATCCATTGGTAATACTTCAATATAATGAGGGACAAATGAGACAATACTTGATGTTGATGATGCTATTGATGAGGAAGATGATGATTGTGTGTTACTTGTGTTTGTTGTTGTTGTTGTTGTTGTTGATTAACTGTTGGTCTTAAATTTACCTTTGGATTTAAACACTGGCTGATTACTTGTTGATATTTTGACCATTTAGCTGGTAAAGTTTCAGTTACATTGAGCCTTTTTAAAACCTCATCAACTGTTTTACAAGAGGCAAGAGTAACTGGATTACGAGGTAACTTAATTTCCGGGTAGAAATAAGAGAGATTGGTGAATAATTAGTTAAATAAAATTTGAAAATTAGTGAATTTACAATACCCTTTTTCTTCGATAACAGTTAACATATTGTGATGACTTTTTGAATCTACAATTGCATAGAAATTACCATTGAAGTACACGGTTTGTTTTACCAAAGGATAATTAAAAGAGGCGATTAAATAATTTGGATCATTTATCTATTAATATCAACCTGATCAAAAATGCGATTGAATCGGATAACGAATTACCTTTTCCAATAATAATAATTGACTCCTCATAGAAATAAAAACGATCGCTTTCTTTGACCATCGAATTTTGATTGAATGTTTTATGAGTGAAAAGAATATACTCGAGGCAGTTAAGATTATGTTCGATATGTACAACTTTACAACTTAGATCAGATCAACGCGATTGAAAATAAACTAAAATTCAGTGTCTGAAAGTCTGAAAGAAGATTAAATGTATTTATTATCCATGTTGAAAAAATTGAGAAAATTTCATTAGAATTTGTTTATTTTCAAGCTTTTCAACGACCTTTCAAAAAGATTGTCCCACAAAGCTTATTATTATCTTTAGAACGAATTGGCAATTTGACTCTTCACTCGCACAATTACCCCCCGGAGCTAATTTTCGAGAAGCCGAGAAAAGCAATGCGAGATTATCACTTAACGGCTTAAATCTAAGAGAATTTTCGACAAACAAGTGATGATAATTAACTTTTAAAAAAACTAATTGAAAAGAACCAATAGGAACGCGGAGATTATGAACAAATTAAGATTCTTCAAAAGTTGTTGCAAATTCTATTGGGCCTTCAGGTTTTCGACAAGTGAACTTAAAATTTTTCTTTTTCATAGTTTTGTGTCTTTTGAGCCTCACTAGTGATTTTTTGATCTAATTGTAGTTTAACTTCTGCTTTTTGTTGATTAGTATTCGAAATCTTGTTATCGTTAAAGAGATTTTTAGTGTATCTTCTAAGTTATTATTACTTACCTTTTCCTGTGTCATCGAAAGTACAACATGAAGTGTTCGACAATGAATCTGACTATGATGAGACTGTGACATAACCTAACAGGTTGACCAAGCAAATAAGGAGATGAGAAATGAGAAAATGTGAAATCATTCTCACGAATTATTGGAAGAGGTGATTCGGTGTTCGGTCTAATCTCATTCTTTGATCTGGTTGATATTAGTGGATAAACTATTGTTGGATCCAATTCATTCAATCGTCTCTTTAAATTATCCATTGGTAATACTTCAATATAATGAGGGACAAATGAGACAATACTTGATGAGGAAGATGATGATTGTGTGGTACTTGTGATTGTTGTTGATGATGAGGAGGATGTTAATGAATTGTTGGAATAATTTGTTATTGAACCAGAACTTTCTAGGATAACCAATGATGGTAAACATAATATGGATGATGCGCTGAGAAAAAGGATGTTATGAAAAAAGACCATTGAAAATAATTATCCTGATACAATTTGTTTGTGCAATAAAAATTTTTTTTTGCTATCAACTTATCAATACGAAAAGTTAAATAACAATTAGTAAATCAATCTAAATCAACTGATTGAATTGGATTGTCTTCCATCAGATCTTTATTAACTTTCCGACCAATTAATTGATAAAATTTATTAGCAGCAATTCCCGGAGGCTCGGAGACTTTAATATCCAACATGGATTCGTTAATTGTTCGAGTGGTGGCAATTGATTTACCTAATTTAATGTAATGAAAACTTCAAAATTCGTTCCATCCCCATGGTTACGATTTGAATTGGTTAGAAGAAGCTAAATTATTAAAAAAACGGGGTCGTGGCCCAATGGATAAGGCGCCTGACTACGGATCAGGAGATTCCAGGTTCGAATCCTGGCGACCTCGGAATTTTTTTGCACTTTAATTTCATTAATTGAATCTTCGATTATCAATTAACTTTACTAGATTATTGATTATTTTATTTGATTAATTATTTTCTTTCTTTTTCGACAATTATTTTTTCTCACTGATCAAGTTTCGTTATCTATCCAGAAACAAATTGTTCGATTTTCTTAATGCTCATACATTCTGATCAAACTGATTTTCATGATCAATTTTTTGCAGATTATTACGATTAATTGTTGTTTGTTTGAGTTAATCAAATTAAATTTCAACTTTTCAATTCGATAATTTAACTTAGTAGTGAAAATAAACTGGTCTATTTATCTGGCAACTTTATTTTTCTCTCCCATGTTTATGTTTTTGTTTTTGTCTCTCATTTTCTGATTGTCATAATTGGACTTTGAATCTAATTTATTAAACTTAATTCTTTAGTTGATTGTCTATTTTTATAAATTGTTTTCTTTTCTATTCCTTTAGTAGATTATGTCGGATTTATTAACTTTTTCTACTTCATTATCATCTAAATCATCATCTTTTGAAGTGATCGGTGAAATTGGAGGTGATAATAGTGATGAGAATGGTAATCAGAATGGTGATTGTTTTGATAAGTATAATGTTAATTATGAATTCGGTAAAACCACCCTGAAGGCAGGGCACAATTCCCATGACGATTGTGGTTCCAATGGACTACCAACAACACCAAATTCAATCTCAATCATTGGTAATTTCAGAGCGATCGTTGATTCAATAAGTCATCCCAATATCTCACAATATGTTGACTGTTATCGGAGTAAAAATGGTAAAAATGGTTGATTCTAATTTTCAGCTTCTATTTACTAATTGTATGATTTTCTTTTTTTCTTTCTCTTTCATCCATAGAAAAGGTTTGCCTTGTCTTTGAATATTATCAGAAACCTTTTTCTCTGGTTGATTTCGACAACATGGTCAGTCAATTGCTCACTGGACTTCACTTTTTACATTCACATTTGAATATTGTCCATGGTAATATAACACCCGAGGCTATTGTCTTCAATGGTATCAACTATAAATGGACTCACTGGCCTTTAAATGTAATCACTGAATTCGGTCGATATCTTGATTGTTCTGCTTTATTACCAAGAAATCTTAGTTATGTTCCTCCAGAACGAGCAATCAATTTAAAGAGTAAACCATGTAAACGATCCGATATTTGGTCATTTGGTTTAATTGTTCTCTCTTCTCTCTACCCGGAAATTAAGTTACCTCGTAATCCAGTTACTCTTGCCGCTTGTAAAACAGTTGATGAGGTTTTAAAAAGGCTCAATGTAACTGAAACTTTACCAGCTAAATGGTCAAAATATCAACAAGTAATCAGCCAGTGTTTAAATCCAAAGGTAAATTTAAGACCAACAGTCAATCAACTGATGCAACTACTAGAGATTGAGATTCCCAACCATGAGATTTATGGTCTAGATAAACTGATCAAGTACAATAAAATACCCGATTATCGTCCAGATGAATGTCCATTGACCATTCGAGAAGCATATCATTTCTGGTGTCTATCATCAACCACTAATCGTGATAAAGATTGTGATGAGAAACAAGAACCACCCATATTACGTTTACCATCATTGGTTATCCTAGAAAGTTCTGGTTCAATAACAAATTATTCCAACAATTCATTAACATCCTCATCCTCATCATCAACAATCACAACATCATCAACAACAAACACAAGTACCACACAATCATCATCTTCCTCATCAATAGCATCATCAACAACAAGTATTGTCTCATTTGTCCCTCATTATATTGAAGTATTACCAATGGATAATTTAAAGAGACGATTGAATGAATTGGATCCAACAATAATTTATCCACTAATATCAACCAGATCAAAGAATGAAATTAAATCGGACACCGAATCACCTCTTCCAATAATAATTCGTGAGAATGATTTCACGTACCAAGTTGAGAGAACACTTTTATTCCGACGATTATGCAACGAAAGTCCATTTCTTCGAGATGATCTACTCAAGTCTTCGGCCATCGACATACCACCCGCTTATCGAGCCCAAGCCTGGGCCGTAATCCTGGAAGTAGATTGGAATGATTTACTAATCTACGATAAAATAGACAAACTAACGCCAACTTCAACCGATCGTCAGATTAGTGTTGACATTCCCCGATGTCACCAATACAATGATCTTCTAGCATCGCCCAAGGGACACAAGAAATTTTCCCGAATACTCAAAGCTTGGCTTCGTCACAATGAACCTCACTACGTCTACTGGCAGGGATTAGATTCACTTTCGGCTCCTTTCGTCCTTCTCAATTTCAACGATGAACCAATGGCCTTTGCCTCTTTCAACGCTTTCATTCACAAATATCTTCGAGGATTTTTCTCCAAGGACAATTCCCAAACAATCCAAGAATATCTCGCCCTCTTTTCCCATCTGATCGCCTTTCATGATGTTAACCTCTTCAATCACCTTTACCACCTTAACTTTACCCCTGAACTTTACTGTATCCCCTGGTTCTTGACCATGTTCACTCATGTCCTTCCCTTACACAAGATTTTCCATGTTTGGGATACCCTGTTACTCGGCGATGAATCTTTCCCTCTATCAATTGGTTTATCAATTCTCAAACAACTACGAGATCAGCTTCTTGGTTATACCTTTAATGATTGTATCCTCATCTCAAGTGACCTGCCGGAGATTAACATTGACCAGTGTGTCCAAGACGCAATTCAATTTGTAAAAACAACTCCACCAAGTGCTACCAAAAGAGGACTGGTCAGTTTTAATATTATTTTTCTCAACTTAAATTATGATTTAGATGATTTACTTTCTCAAAAATTATTTTCCAGTTTCCAACTAATGAATTGGTCAGTGAGATTTGCCCTCGGATCACAATGGATGATTTAATTGACGCTTGGGAATCTGGTGAACGGGTGATAATTGTTGACCGACGTTCAGAAGATGATTTAATTCAATATGGATCAATCGAGGATGCAATTAGGGAATATGATATAAATATAATTAAGACACATACCAAGGAACACTATTATTTATTAGCAGTGATTAACGATCTTCCTTTGGCCGCTCAACTTGTCCTCGAATCTGTTGGACGGACAGTCAGTGTATTACACGAACACAAGATTCCATATCAATTGAAAATCTCATCCAACGTATCAGCTAATTAGATTATCCAACAGATTAGTCAATCAAATAACAACAATCACAATTAAATCAACTTTTTCACTGAGAATATAATAACATTACAATCAATCACTTTATCTGGTCATCGTAAGGTTTAAAAAGTTTAATCAACAATCAAGATTAGATCTCATAAAGAAATACACAAATGATAATCATCCCGATTAATCAACTGTTTTTAATTGTCTGGCAATCAATTTCTACTATTACTCTAATTGTCTGCTCTTTACAACAGACAATTTAATTGGACACAATGATATCATCTAAATTATAATGCACTCCTAATCATCATTATACACTTTCTCTCGTTATAATATATTGTATCACTGGTCACAATTTAAATTGTAATTTTTATTATTATTATTTTAGGTTTAAAATTAATTGATTTGTTTTTCTTATTGGGGAAAATTAATTGTTTGGATTTCGAGTCATCGTGATGATCAACAAAATCACTAATGTTTAACAGTATTAATTATCCTGATACAATTTGTTTGTGCAATAAAATTTTTTTTTGCTATCAACTTATCAATACGAAAAGTTAAATAACAATTAGTAAATCAATCTAAATCAACTGATTGAATTGGATTGTCTTCCATCAGATCTTTATTAACTTTCCGACCAATTAATTGATAAAATTTATGAGCAGCAATTCCCGGAGGCTCAGAGACTTTAATATCCAACATGGATTCGTTAATTGTTTCACCTTTTTTAATTGTTCGAGTGGTGACAATTGATTTACCTAATTTAAGGTAACATGGGATTTCACTTGAATTTTTAACCTTTTCATTTGAACCAAAGGCTTTTTCAATTGTCCGAATTTTCTTGATCAATGAAGTTAATTGTTCCAAGTTTAATGAACACCGATGGTCACTTCCTTTCATCGATTGGTCAAGAGTTACATGTCTTTCTAGCACTTTAGCACCAAGAGCAACAGCGGCCAAAGATATTGAATCATCGTCCGCTGATTCGTGGCCTGAATAACCAATAACCGCAAATGGAAATGACCTTTGATAGGTTTTAATTACGTTTAAATTAACATGTTCAGGTGGACATGGGTATGAACTGGTACACTGAAGGATGGCCAATGAATTACCTGATTCCTTAATTATTGACACTGATTGTTGAACAATATCCACATCAGTCATACCGGTTGACAGGACAATCGGTTGATTATAATTGGTGGCTCTCTTAATCAATGGATAATTGTTGGTATCACCTGAGCCAATTTTCAGGAATGGTACTTTAATTGAGGCCAGAAAATCAACCGAATCAATGTCCATTGGTGAAGCGGTGAACTGGACACCCTGATTGTTGGCATAATCTTTTAATTGGACAAATTGTTCATTAGTTAATTCTAATGATTTCTTATGTTCACCATAAGTTGAACCGAAAGAGTTGAAACCTTGATATGGTCGAGATAAAGCTGATTGAGTAAATTTTCTGGTTAAATTTGATTTCTGAAATTTAACACAATCAACACCAGCTTTTGATGCTCCAGCAATTAAATCCATAGCGATTGACATTGACCCTTGATGGTTTTGTCCAATCTCAGCGATCACATAACAAGCTTGATTGTCACCAATTAAACGACCAGGATGAAGTTCAAAGGAAACTTTTCCACTCATAATTGTTGATTACTAAGAACTACAATTAAACAAATCAATTGAAATCTATTGAGAATATGAATAAAGAAACATTAAATTAGGTTAAAGGTCAATCTTCAAAGAGAAATTTTTTTTTCTTCTCTCTTTATCTTCCAAGTCTATGTGGGTCATCAAAGGTCACCAAGGGTATGACCTCTCGTGGTAAATTCTTATTCGATTTGTCTTCTTCTTCTTCTATTTTATCAATAATACCATCGAATATTTAAGAATATCAATTATTCGAGATTCAAATTTAATCTTCTCGAATGAGGGAAGAAAAAAAAGTTCCAACAAAAATCGAAGTTATTTATTCTGATGGTCAGTCGAAAATCGTCAAAATTCAAAGAAGATATTCCATTAATAATCTTCGAAAATCTTGCAAAATCAAACAAAAGAAATCAAGACTCGATAGAGAGAGAGAGAAAAACTACAACCAGTAAGCAAAAAGATCAAATTTACGATCAATTAAAGAAAAGAATAAAAAAATTCTCATTAGAATTTTTCTCTCTCCATTCATAGAGCATATGTGATGTTCCCTCTCCCCCTTGTATTGTTTTCTCTGTGTTTATCCAACATTTATTTTCCTTCAGTCTCTCGTTTCTATACAATTTAAATTAATTTCTCTCTTTTTATTTTCTATTGTGATTAATTGAATCCACTAATTTACTACAATTAGAGTGACAATTAAATTTAAAGCTGGCGCTTGCAGTTAATTGTAGCTACAACTCAACAAGATCCATTTGATTTTGATTTGTATGCTTCGTCAGCTTGTTAATTGTATAAGAGGCTTGACAATTTACAACCCATAGTCTTTTAGTGTACATACAAATTTTTTTATTTTTTATTTTCTCCAACAATTAAATCAATTCTCTCACTCTCTCACTCCATTTCTCTTGTAACAGTATTGGTTTTTCCTGATTCTCTTATCACATTCACAGTGATAAGTGTTTCCTTCTGGTATAATAGTGATTCTTACTCTTTACTGGTGGCGATCCATTTGTGGGTAGACATTAAATTACCTACATTCTTAATTTGTGAATAATTTAATCGTTTCATTATTGTCTTGTTAATTACCTGTTTCAATTTGGATTGTGTAGGAACCTTTGGAACATTGTTTTTGGTTTTCACTCTATATGGTTACCTGGTCTCGTGGAAATCTCTATATATCTCTATCTCTATCTCTATATCTCTCCTTTCCAAATAACATAATCTTCTGAATTGTTTTCTTCTATTCTTTGGTTTTAATTGAGAGATTATCTGAATTCTATTCAACTTATTCTCTCATCCATCTACCTTATCTCTTGGTTTTCCTTTCCCTTCTCCTGGTTGTTTTCCATGGGCCAAGTGCTAAGGACAACATTCAATGGCAACCTATTAAAATGTCACTCATCAGTAGACCTCCAACTACATGCAAGATGTTCATAATTAAAACTCTAGAGAAAATATTGGCTGATAAGGAGATAAAAAAATCATCCAATGGTCACATTAAGAGAGCCTGTGAAACCGCTCTGGAAGAGATTAAGAAAAAAATGGGACCAGAAGAGACCGGTAACAATTCAAATTCACCAGGAACCTTTTCAACAGCCTTACCTTTACCTAAAGACTTAGAAAATAGTCTTGCTATTGACGCGGAGAAATATTTCCATCCTCTTGAGCTTAGCTGTGGTTCAAAATCAGCTAGAATTGTTACTATTGCTCTGGACTGTATTCAAAAGTTAATCGCTTATGGTCATATAACCGGTAACACTCAAGATCCAAGGAATCCAGAGAAACTGTTGATTGATGTTATAGTGGATACAATATGTTCCTGTTTCCATGGACCAGCGACCGATGAAGGTGTTCAATTACAGATAATTAAAGCTCTATTAACCGTTGTTTCTTCACAATATTGTCAAGTTCATGAGGGAAGTGTCCTACTGGCAGTTAAAACGTGTTATAATATATACATAGGAAGTAAGAATTTAATTAATCAGACCACCGCAAAGGCAACTCTCACTCAAATGTTAAATGTAATCTTCCGAAGGATGGAAGAGTGTGCAAATATTGAAGGTAATTTAATTCAATTGATTCTTTACAAATTGATTGTTTTCTCTCTTTTCCTATCTTTCCAATTGAAATTGAAATTGAATCCAATCTCTTTTAATCTGAAATTTTTGTTTCTTTCTCACAACAGATAATATTTCAAATTGCGATTATCAAGAAAGTGTTGACACGGAAATTGAAGCTACCGTTGTGGCCGTTGTTAATGATATGGTTGATTATGTTGTCTCTAGTGAGACAACAGATAGTAAACAATCAAATAAAACCGATAGAAGCAGTGGAAGTTTTAATTCATCATCATCATCATCTAACCATGTAACCTCAAATAATTTAAATCATCGGATACCCTCATCTGATAGCCTTGAAACCGCTGATACAACCTCTTTGGCCAATAGTGATGGTGGATCGGGTTTAAAGTTTACTCATGTAACCCAAAAAGATGCTTACCTAGTTTTCCGTTCTCTCTGTAAATTAAGTATGAAAGTACTTCCTGAGGGGCATTTAGATCCAAAATCTCATGAACTCCGTTCTAAGATACTTTCCCTCCAATTGATTCTTTCCATTCTTCAAAATCCTGGTCCAGTTTTCCAATCTAGTGACTTATTTGCCATTGCCATAAAACAATATTTATGTGTTGCACTCTCCAAGAACGGAGTTTCCAATGTGCCTGAAGTTTTTGAACTTTCTCTGGCTATTTTTTCAGTTTTACTAAAAAATTTCAAGACTCACCTAAAGATGCAAATTGAGGTTTTCTTTAAGGAGATATTTTTAAACATCCTGGAAACACCTACATCTAGTTTTGAACATAAATGGATGGTTATTCAAGTTCTAACCAAAATTTGTGCTGATGCTCAATCGGTTGTTGACATTTACGTTAATTATGATTGTAATCTTTCATCGGCTAATATTTTTGAAAGATTGGTTAACGATTTATCGAGGATTGCTCAAGGACGAGGACAACTTTTGGACATGTCATCAGTTACAGCTAATCAGGAACGATCAATGAGAATCAAAGGTTTAGAGTGTTTGGTTTCCATTCTCAAATGTATGGCTGAATGGAGTAAAGATCTTTATGTTAATCCACATCAAATGGCTAATCTTAATCAAAATCAATCGAAAGAAAATGTTAATGATCATGATAATGGTCATTCAATTTCCTCCATCAATGATTCATCACTTGGTTTACGAACTGATTATGATAATTTGGAAAGATTTGAGGTTGTTAAACAGCAAAAGAATATAATTGAACAAGGAATTGACCTTTTCAATCGTAAACCTAGACGAGGTCTCGCTTTCCTTCAAGAACATGGTTACCTTGGTAAAACGGCCTGGGATATAGCTGAATTTTTCCGTTCCAATGATCGTCTAGATAAAACACAGATCGGCGAGTATCTTGGAGATAATGATTCACATAACAAGGAAGTGATGTACGCTTATGTTGATCAAACGGATTTCAGTGATCGTGATATCGTCTCAGCTTTACGTTTATTTCTAGAAGGTTTCAGGTTACCTGGTGAAGCTCAGAAAATTGATAGACTGATGGAAAAATTTGCCTCCCGTTATTGTGAATGTAATCCAAACAATTCTCTCTTTGCAAGTGCTGATACTGCCTACGTACTTGCCTATTCAATCATCATACTGACCACTGATCTTCACAGTGCTCAGGTTAAAAATAAAATGACCAAAGAGCAGTACATAAGGATGAACCGTGGTATCAATGATAGTAAAGATTTACCGGAAGAATATCTTTCCCAGATTTACGATGAAATTGCCGAGAGTGAGATTAAAATGAAAGGTGATCATGGAGTCAAGTGGAAACTTAACAAAGAGGTAACCAATCCAAAGAAACGACGTTTACTTTATGACATGGAAATTGAACAAATGGTTTCAACGGCTCGAGTTTTAATGGAAAGTGTTGCTCATGTTGAAGCTTCTTTCACTTCGGCTAAACATCTTGAACACGTTAGGCCAATGTTCAAGATTGCATGGACTCCCTTTCTGGCTACTTTTAGTGTTGGTCTACAAGATTGTGATGATACAGAAATTGCCTCATTGTGCCTTGAGGGTATTCGCTGTGCCATTAGGATTGCGTGTATCTTTCACATGGAATTGGAAAGAGATGCTTACGTTCAAGCTTTGGCTCGATTTACCCTGTTAACAACAACCTCAAGTCACACCGAGATGAAAACTAAAAACATCGACACCATTAAAACCCTAATTGCTGTAGCTCATACCGATGGTAATTATCTGGGTAAATCTTGGCTCGAGATACTCAGATGTATCTCACAACTTGAATTGGCCCAATTAATTGGTACCGGTGTTAAACCTTCCCTATTAAATACATCATCGAATGCCCATTTTACCAATGTATCATTACTTCAATCTCGATTTGAAGGAATTGCTCTTTTTTCCGTTGACTCACTTTCTCGAACCACTAACACCTCGCACAGGAAAGAAGATCAACTTTTAAATGAAACAAGTTCACAAAGTGTTGTCGTTGCTGTTGATAGGATTTTCACAGGTAAACAAAAAAAAACAATCAGTAGAAAACTATCATCATTAAATGAAAGAAATTGAATCTTTCATCATTCAATTACCATCATTATAACTAATGGATTTTTTTACAACTTCCTGTTTCTTTTTTCTCAATTTTTCTTAATAGGTTCAACTAGACTTGATGGAGATGCAATTGTTGATTTTGTTAAAGCGTTGTGTCAGGTATCCATGGAGGAATTAACTTCGGGATCTCATCCAAGAATGTTCAGTTTACAAAAATTGGTCGAAATATCTTATTACAATATGGGTCGTATTAGGCTTCAATGGTCTCGAATATGGGAAGTGTTGGGTAACCATTTCAACAAAGTCGGTTGTTCGGGCAATGAAGAGGTCGGATTTTTCGCTCTCGACTCTCTCCGTCAATTATCAATGAAATTTATCGAGAAGGGTGAATTTGCCAATTTCCGTTTTCAGAAAGATTTCCTTCGTCCCTTTGAGCACATTATGAAATATAACGAAAGTCCAGCTATTCGAGACATGGTTGTCCGATGTATCGGTCAAATGGTTAGCTCCCAAGCAAAGAACATTAAATCTGGTTGGAAAAATATTTTCAGTATTTTCCGTTTATCGGCAACCGAAGCTGATGGATCTATTGTTGAACTCTCTTTCCAAACAACTTCTCACATAATTAATGTTCACTACGAGAACAATTTCCACTTGATGATCGATTCATTCCAAGATGCAGTTAAGTGCCTTTCCGAATTTGCCTGTAATCAAAAATATCCCGATACAAGTATGGAAGCAATCAGATTAATAAGAACCTGTGCAAAATATGTCGCTGATCAACCTCAAAGATTTAGAGACTTTGTCATGGATCAAACAAATCAAGCAAATAATCCGGATGGACCTTCGTCCGCCAATATGATCAATGAAACGGATAAAGTTTGGATTCGAGGATGGTTCCCGATTCTCTTTGAATTATCTTGTATTGTGATCATTTGTAAACTTGATGTTCGTACACGAGCATTAACCGTAATGTTTGAGATAATCAAATCATACGGTGATTGTTTCCAGAAACACTGGTGGAACGATTTATTCAAGATAATATTCCGAATCTTTGATAACATGAAAATGTCCGAAGGTGAATCCGAAAAATCTGAATGGATGACCACAACCTGTAACATTGCACTTTACTCAGTGATCGACGTTTTCACCCAGTATTATACAGTTTTAGGACCATTCCTGCTCCATTCGTTGTACCAGCAACTTTTATGGTGTGTCACCCAAGAGAATGAGCAACTTGCCCGATGTGGATCAAATTGTATGGAAAATTTGGTCATTTCATGTGGAATGAAATTTGATGATAAAACTTGGAAAATGACCTACGAATGTATCTATGAAATGTTCCGATCAACAACACCAGAGCAATTACGAACCTGGAGACCATCATTAGCTCACAATTCAACTAATACAATTGATGCAACTTATTCATCACCAACACATAGGAGTTCCTCTTTTTCATCTTCCTCACCCTATCAACCCTTTCCCTCTGATCCAATGGCAATTAGACAAAAATTTGATTCACTTGCAACGAAATGTCGAGTTCACAAGGAACTTATTCAAACGGTTGATAATATTGTCTTTTTCCCATCAACAAGTCGTAAAGAGGATAAAGAGATTATCAATGAAATTGGTCGGGAATTGGGACAATCACCATCACCTCAGTCAACATCAACTGCAGCTTCAAACATATCAACAAATCACATAAATAAATCATCATCATCATCATCTTATGTTCCATCATCAACCAATCAAGGTACCGTTAGTGGTTCCTCATCAGGAAAATGAGAATCATCACCAATTCTCCCAACAAGAAGAACAATTAGGAATGTATTCTTCCATGTCAACGGAAACCTTAATTCTATTAGTTCGACATTGTCTCTTAGAATCGCATCGATTTGCAAAAGATTTCAATTCGAATCATGAACAACGTAACATATTATGGAAGTCGGGTTTCAATGGGAACGCAAAGCCCAATCTTTTTTCCCAAGAGTCTCAATCTATCGCTTGTGCCCTTAGGATATTATTTAAAATGTACACCGATGAAAGCAGATCAGATAAACACCATGAAATTGAACAGGCATTGATTCAAATTTGTCCATCGGCTGTTGATTATTTTATAACGATAGAAGTTGAAAACCATAGAGAAAGTTGGAATTCTGTGATATTATTAATTTTTTCTAAAATTAACAAACTTCCAGATAATAAGGTAATTGAAATTATTTCTAAAAGAAACTTTAAATATTAATTGTAAATTGTTTTCTTTTTTTTCTCTCTGTTCTAGTTTCATATTCTGGTCCTACATAAACCTCTCGTTCTTTATAATTCGATGTGCAATATGATCCAAACTGACCTTAACCAAGAGATTCGAGTAGTTCTAAGACATTCCTTTTGCCGAATAGGAAAATTTCTCAGCTCACTAAGCATAGCCCCTTGATAATTAACTTCTGATTCTGATGATTTAAGTTAATTTCCAATATTTCTCTCTATCATCTTCAGGGTTGTTCACTTTTCAATGAAAATTATCCAAAGCACCAACAACAACAATTAGATTACTATTACATTATTATTACTATTGAATGAGCTACTGGATGACCAATTTAACTGACCTTTGCAAACTTGGATTGACAAATGAAACTGAACAATTAGTCAACAATTATATTATATTATTATAATAATAATTTAACACCACAATCAACAATCACCACCGATTTGGATTTTTAAATTTTGGTTTCAATTGTCATCTAATCTCTTAATTGTCAAACATTAATTTTACCATCAATAGGATTACCAAAGTCTTTAAAATAAGCAAACAATTTATAAATTGTTGATTATTACGTAATTGTAATCACCTTGGAAACATTAATTATGTTTTTAGGCTATTGTTCCTGATGCTTATATCAACAGTTAATTGTCAGATAATCATATTTAAAAAAAACCTCAATCAATCAACCACAAAATAATTAATGACAACACAATAAGATTCACATTTATATACATATATATTATAATAATTTAATTACCAATAATTGATGAAACTAATTTAATCAAAAAAATACAAGAGTTTAATAATAATAATCAATATAAAGGTTGTTACAATTTAAAAAACAAAATAATTTAACTTTAATTAAGAGGCTCAACAATTAATGCAAAAAGCGATACCAGAAATTTAATCACCTCAATTAAAATTGAAAATGATTCACAAACTGTTTAAGACTAAATTTTTTTTCTAAACAAATTAAAATAAATTAAATTTTTTAATTAAACGATCAACTGATTGACATAAATCAATAATTTCGATTCACGAAATTTTGTCCATTGGGAACAACATTTTCTAAAGCAACTCAACTCATACAAGATTCATTTCCAAAATTCTATAATTTATTTACCATTTCAATCAACAAATAATTCAATTCAATTGATTGTAATTGTAATTAATTCCTTTGAATTAAGTGAGTGATTTAACTTCTGAATTATTGGCCGGTAGATGGCGACTCATTTTCGCCGGAAACAGTTACCCGGAAATCGGAATTTGTTGTCACGACTTTTAAATTTTGTTAAAATCTTCATCAGGTTAATCATTGTCGTTAATTAGGTAAGGTTATTTGCTATTTAAATGATTTTAATTTAAATTTGATTGTTAAGGTCAACTAATTTACTTTGATAGAAATCTTTGTCTGTCAATTGTTACTTTCAACTTGTTTTATTCTGATCTATTTTTGGTGTTTTCTTTTCTTCCCTTTTCTCATTTTCTTTTTCTGTGTTTGATTTTCTCAGTCTTTGTTTTAATTTTGTTAATTTTTTTTTGTCTCCACAGTTTTTTCTTTCTTGGTTATTTCATCTTCTTCCTTTGTTAATTTAAAATGGCTCTTAAACTTTCCGGTGACGTTAACTCTCCTGCCAATCTTGCCAGTCTTAATACTTATTTGGCTACTAAGAGTTACATTGATGGTTATACTCCATCTTCTTCTGATGTTGTTATTGCTGATGCCATTTCTTCAAGTAAACTTGCCGGTGATCAATATGCCCACGTTGCTCGTTGGTTCCGACACATTTCAGCTTATTCAGCTGCTGAGAAGAAAGCTTTCCCCGGTGTAAAGAAAAGTTTAGCTGATTTTGGTGCTGAAGGTGGTGCAAAAGCTGCCGCTGGTGGTGGAGATGATGATGATGATGATCTTGATCTTTTCGGTGAAGAGGAAGACGCCGAGGCAGCCAAGGTCAGAGAGGAACGTCTCAAAGCTTATGCCGAGAAAAAAGCCAAGAAACCAACTGTCATTGCCAAATCAAACGTCATTTTAGATGTTAAACCTTGGGACGATGAAACCGACATGAAAGCCATGGAAGCAGAGGTCAGAAAAATCTCCACCGATGGTTTAATCTGGGGTATTTCGAAACTTCAACCTATTGCTTATGGTCTTAAGAAACTACAAATCGTCTGTGTTGTCGAAGACGATAAAGTTTCAATTGATTGGTTAACCGAAGAGATCGAAAAGATTGAAGATTATGTTCAATCGGTCGATGTAGCCGCCTTCCAGAAAATCTAATTTTAACACAATGAGTACCCGAGATTCCTGAATAATCAATAAAGAAAAAGCCTCTACAATTGATTTATAAGAATAACTAAATTGTACAGTTTTCCATTTCCATGTTGTCGGGTTGCAATAATATATTTATGGGAAAAAAACGTCAAACAGTTTTACAATGCAGAGAAAATGATTCTCATTTTAATTGCAGGAAATTTACAAAATTTAATGAAGAATATATTTTCAATACAAATTGTGGTCATCATTGACTTCAGTCTGTGTTGAATTGTGATTAATACCAGTAGAAGATGTTGACGAAGGTGAACCTTCAAAATAATCAAGGATTGATCGATTTGATTGTTGGATGTACCGTTGTTGTCGTAAATAAATCTTGAGCAATCCTTTGGCGACAATGAAGGTGAAACCTCCCTAAAGAGTTGACAAACAGAAAGAAAAGCAAAGGATTAAGTTAAATTGGACCTTTTGATGATTAATAACAAAAATGGCGAAGAGAAAAGAAACAACAATTAACTAACCATCATAGTTCGTTGTAGATTAGAGGTTATACCGGGGAATAAATATTTCCCAATGAACGACGAAACTGTGGGCAAGAGTAAAGCTCCGCTCACTTGTCGATACCAATAGAGAGGGTGAGAGAAAAGATCGCGATGATTTAAAATTCTTTCGGCTCTTTCAGCAGTTCCAGGAGGCGGTGATCCCAAAATTCTCGAGATAAACGGAATGTGACGATGATGTCGACGCCAAACTTTGAGCACTTGATCTTGCCAACTAATGAATCGACCAAGAACCAGAAACAAAGGTATACTTGGTAGAAATGCTAATAAAGTAAATGGATCGGCTTGTTCCAAGGTAGTTTTACCATCTTGTAGTCCCATTACCTGGAGAACGGTAATCGCACCATAAGATAAGGCCACCCAATAAACGGACCCAAGTAACATTGTACCGAAAGCATATGGAGCGGCTTGTAACAAGAATCCATCATAACGCTCCAAGATTAAAACGAATCCACCTAAAGGGAAATAAATTATAAATCGTTAACTTGACTTGTGAGTAAATTAGTTAACTAGATCATAACCAGGAATAGAAAACAAGTGTAATCAGCTGAGTAATCAATCTAAATAATGAAAAAAGAGAAAATTGTTATAAATTATAATTTCTCTGTTTTCTATCCTTGATATTAAAGTGAATTATTTTCATTAACATTGTCATAGAAAACACGATTAACGGGCTAATTAACGTGAAGAGAAAATTTCACAATTCGAGAAATTAATTCCATCGGAAAGGGTTTCCCTTTGAAGGTTTTAAATTTACCTCATTTAGCCTGAGGATTTGATTAGATTTTCACAATTAAGATACAAATTTTAAACCTTCATTATATTCAAATTGAATGACTAAATGAATGGATTGAGTGTTTCAATGTTAATTAACAAGGCTATCGTCATTTAAGAATCAAGGTAATTATTGTTGTTGTGATAATCAGACTAAACAGTTCATTGGGATCAAAATCCGATAGAAAGTGATTAATCAAGGATAGAAAACACTCACCGAAAGGAGGAAATATGAGAATATATTCGGTTTGACACTGAGGACAAACCACTTTAGCACTTGAATTGAACTTCTTTTTCTCATCGATCCACATTTGAATACACGATTGATGAACATATTTGGATGAACCTCGACACCGGCAAGGACGAACCCAATCAGTATCAGCGCCCTTTTCATCTTCGGTCTGTAAACAAACCCAACATTGTTTTCTAGGGGCAAGAAAAGAACAAAAAAAGACAAGATTAGGCCAATAAATTAATGGAAAGTGTAAAGAGAGAGAAAAGAAATTCAAAAAAAGGTAAACAAACATATAGAGAACAATTTGTTTATGGTAAACAATTGGTACTAATTTGATATAAAAAATGATGGAAACTTACATTTCTCTCTCTGAATTAGCCTGAAGAGTTGTAGATGACGAAGGTGTTGAAACCTCAGAACTAACCTCAATTCTGGTCTCAGAGGTAATCAGATTATCTCCTCCAACAGGAGAGTCAACGGATGAAGATTCGGTTGACATTGATGTGTGTCAACCTAAACATAAACAACAGAACAAAAACGCAAATTTAGCAAATTATCACCAACGAACAAGAAGAACAAAAGAAAACACAGAGATAAAAGAATAGATTCAAAAAAAAGCCTAAACAAAACACCAATTGCGATCAACAATCAAATAAAATATTCTTATTGTTGTTATTACGTTTATAGATAAAGCAAAAGGTAACAATTGTATTGGATTGGAAAATGAACAACACTGAGAATCAAAATGAATCGATACTCACCTATTTCCCTTAATTGTAAGGGAATTTAAGTTACTAATGAGAATGGTGATGTTACGATGATGATCAAATTAATAATGAAAGAGAACAACAAAAAACGATTAGAAATTAAAAGTGAATTTAATTTAGTGTTAGTAAGAGAAACCAGTCTCTCCAACCTTGATTCCAACCGATCCTTGGACACAAAGATTAAAACCTTCACTCACTCTCTCACTCTCTCTGTTTCTCTCACTTGTTCTTAGCGAATTGTTATTTTTTCTAGTTTTCTTTTTAATTGTGAAATTTAATTAATCAACTAGACGACAATTAACACCGGTAAGATTAACTACTGTTACAGAAATTAATTGCTACAAGTGAATTTAACATTTGTAAACAAAAAATGTTCAATATGAGTCAATACCATAAGTGAATCATATGTTAGTTTTCTGGTTCTTTCTATTTCTATATTGATTTTTTTTGTAACTTACCTAATTTCTTGATGATTATTGGATTACAATCAGTTAATAACAATAATTCAATACGTGGATTGATAGGCCTTAATAGGAAAGGTTAACAAGAATTTAAAAAAAAATGGTGAACCGATTTGGATACTTGTTACGTTTATTAACAGGAGCAGATGATGAAAGGAGATGTTGATTGTTGCATCAACCTGATTACTTTGTTGTTAATTTTTTAATGATGGTGATGGTGATGATGGAACAATATAATATGTGAAAAAATGGAGAACAATTAACAATCAATGGTTAACTGTCACTTGGAATGATTGGTGATGAAAAGAAAACATTTTCTTCAATCAATATCGAGGAAATTCACCCAATAATTGTTGAAGGAAAAAAAGACCGTCAACCTGAGAGAGAGATAATTTTGGCCGAACATCATCATGTTTTATTCGCAATTTAAACCTTGAGAAAAATCAAGCATGTTGTTAATTGTTAGAATTGAAAACTTGACGTACAATTGAAATGATATAACAATCATTTAAATCTCTGTTCGTACAAGTGATGTTTAGATTAGATTAAGAGAGAGAGAGAAAAATTAATAATTTAGAAACCATTGATTTCTAAAGGTTAATCATTGTTATTGTTTACATTTTCTCTCTTGATTAACGGTTACTAATTATTTCCTTTAATTTCTTATCTTTCTACAGGAATCATTTATCTCTGAAATCAACAACATTCACCATGAAAGCGATTCAATTTTACAATCAACTGAATGACAGGGGCTGCCATTGGAACGACTGTACGCTCTTAATGGTGATTTTACTTTCCATCCAATTCTTGAAATGGTTCACCTTCAATTTGATTGGGAATTTATCTTTTCTTTGATTTACTTATTACCATTCCATTTTCTTTTATTATCTTTAGCCCGCTGTATCTGTCGGCAATGTTGGACAATTAGCCATCGACCTCTTGGTTACTACCTTGATCTACGAGCGAAAGGCTCGACTGGTTGGAAGGATCTTTTCAACGGCTCTTAAAAGTGTCTCTGGTCCCAATGCTTACCAATTCGGAGATGATTGTCCAATTATGACAACTTGTGAAGGTAGTTAACAATTAGTTAATCATCATCTTGTCCACCATCGTCAAAAACAATAACACTCAACCTTGTATGGAAATTGTTTTTTTTGCAACACATTGATTATTTTGACAATGATCAGGATTAGACTTGTGATTATCATTGTCCGTTAATTTGATTGTCTTTTCATATTTATTTTCCTCAATTGTTTTTTATTAGTTTACGAATCCATTGAGTATAAATTGGTGATCATTCAATTACGAGCTCCACCTTATAAGGTAAGGAAATTGAGATTATATTCCAATTCGTCACTTACTTGTAATAATCATTAATCATCATCTCTCTCTATATTCATTTAATTAGCAACGTCGAAAACAATTTGTCGAGGAATTAACAAAATGGATTAAAGAGGAACAATTTAAATTGACTGTCCACTTATCTTCGAGTTTTTCTCAATTTTTATCACCTGATGCTTTCAATTCGTCGAGTTCACCTAATGTCCAAACTAAACTTCCAGTTCGATACTTGGCCACTCAATCACTTAAGGAAAATAACCCGACCACTTTTTTTGAACAATTAAAACTAATTGAGCTGAAAGTAAATTCTGATGATAGTGAAGATCATGATCCAAGTCTTACCGATCTCATTGGAAGTGGATTAACTAAATCGCTTTTTCAACATTGGTTAGTTAATTTAATTCTTTTCTTATTGATTGGGTTCAATCAAATTTGATTGATTTGTTTTAATTTTTTTTTTAATCATTTCAGGCAAAATGAAAATATCAATGGTATTTTTTTCGTCATTTTCTGTTCCGAAGGTGATAATACCCCTGAAGCAATTGAAATTATGGAAGCTGCTAATAAATTGATTAAAGTTAAAGAGGTAACATCGTAGACTGTTTTAATCATAATCAATTATCAACTAAATCAACTAATTAATTTGTTTTCTTTTCACTTCCATAGACTTTAATTGAAACTGGTAAACCAATGAATCGCTGGAAAACACCAATTTCATGGATGAATCTATTCGGAGGATCAATTCCAGCAAATCTTTTCTAATGGAAAATGATCAGTCACAATTAAAACTATCAAAATCAAATTAATTTCCACCAATAACCGATAAAGAAGATTAAATGTCCACTATTTTAATGGAAAAGTTTTATAGAGAAACAAAAATTACCAATAACAACAATTAATTCTCGATCCAATTCATGGTTCTAACAGCAACAATTAACAGTATTCCAATAACACTGGGATACAAATCATCGGAAATTAAATTTAACTGAGAAAACAGATTTTCATCAATTGAAATATTGAGTAAACAAAATTAATTGTTATTCCATATTTGCTAAATTGTGATAATACAACAATCAAAGATCAACAATTTTTTGAAAAATATTTCAATTACAAGCAAAGATCATAACCGAAATATATTATTAGACAATTAATTGTTAATTTACTATTTAAAGAATTAGTTTGTTACAATTTACTACGAAAATTTGTAAATTTAACTAAACTGAATTTCATACAATTGAAATGCTTCAGATCGTAACTTTAAACCAAACATCAAGATTAAATATTATACGAACTACGAAATTGTAATTGTTGCTGAGGTGATAATATTAAATTTACTCATTTAAAAAGTAAACAATTAACTGATTGTAAAGAAAAAAAAATACGAAATTGGGTTACCCAAGATCTAAGCCTACAAATCTATGGGTTTAAATTGCGAATGGAAAACTTTTATTTCTCTGAACTTTTTCAAATAGAAGATGAAAATTGTGAGATGAAGATGAAGATGAAGATGAAGATGAAGATGAAGATGAAGATGAGGATGATGATGATGATGAAATAACAAGTTTCTGAGCAAGATTGTGAGTGAGCAAAAAGATGATGATGATAAGATTGAAGGGAGATGATGATAGTTACTTTCAAAAGTGAAAAAGTTGTTTCAAGAGTAACAACATTTTCGTTCACCAACTTGTTCATCTGTTAATTTAATGATTTATAATTTAATTGTTGTGATTACATCATAACCATATTGTCCAATGGATTATTAATCATCTTTCTAACCATTTTGTAAACAACAATTAACTAGCAATTTATTTCATCACTTACAACGTACCAAGCAAATTGTTTACTTTCAATTTTCATGTTAATCGTAAACTTTTATCATTTATTTGCTTCTAAAACAATCAACTGATTGTCCTATGTGATTATTATCAATATAATTGACAGTGATTTGATTCTAGAAGATAAATCAACAGTTAATTGTGAATGTTAATCAACTGGATTAATTTTACCAATATCAACAATTGAACAATTTTTTCATCAAATCTCAGGTTTGTTTCCATTTTTTTTACTTGTTAATTTGACTAATTGTTGAAACAATTAACAACATCTTCTCGCTGAATTGAGTATAATGACAGATTAATAATCTGTCTGATTTATTTAATTACCTTTCTTACTTAATGGTAACAATTAAAATCAATTTAAAAACAAAACAAGATACAAAATCATTAATAAATCATTGAACTTTTTCCCCTTATCCATTCAATCATAATGATAATTATGATTACAATTAATTAGCCCTTTAATTTATTTAATTTTACAATCAATTTAGATTACAAGATGTTCAGAATTAGTTTAAATCGTTAAATTGATTGAACAATTCAACAATCAAGCTTAAAATATTTCCTGGTTAATAATCAATTTGTTAATCAAATCAGAAGCAAAAGTTAATTGTTCACCAATCAAATTGTTTAATAACCAGAATCAATAAATAACAAAAGCAATAAAACTCAGCAACAATTAAATATACAGACACAATATAGCAAAATAATCAAATTCAATCGTAACAATCAACGACAAGAGGCACAATTAAAATGAAAAAACAATCAACAGCAAAAAAAATTACCTGCAAACCAAATTAAAATAAATCAAATACGAAACAAAATTGATCAGCAACAGAATCAACAGAATTGGAATCACCAATTAGATATTTAACTTTATGAGAAAAATAAAAAGTTAATTGTGATTAAATTGTTCCAAGATTACATGAAAAAGTGTACATAGTAATCAAGGGAAGGTAAAAAAAAACCACTGACATGAAATGTAATTGTAATGATTGGTTCTTGATTGTTGAGCACCCAGTTATTTAGTTTTGATGGATACAATTGTGGTTAGCACTTCTCATCCTCATCATTATCATCATCATCATCATCTTGATCATCTTAACAACTTTTTCCGTATCATTGGTTAGTCTACAATTTAGTTCCAGCTCCATGTTAACCTCAAATATATTAAAACTTTTGGCTACTAGAAACTGGACTTAAGGCTGGTTCATGTTGTAAATGATGATGAAGATGATGATGACCGATACAAGATGATAAGGGAGACTGATGATGATAGAGATTATCAAGAAAACAATCTTATACTTGTTTGTCTTCAGATGAAACCCTTAGCATCATCATCATCATCATCACCATTCATCAGCTATTTACCTGAACCCTGGAGAAAAAAATTTCTCTTTTACCTGTTGAAAGAAAAGGAGAGAAAAAAATGTTTTCTCATATTTTCCCTTTCTTTTTCTCTTTCTTTTATCATCTTCTTCGTCCAAATCCTAAATTCTAAGTTCTAAATCCGTGACCTTCGGTCATCTGACCTTCTTATCTTTAACCTTTATTCAGTTTTCCCTTTTCTCGTTTCATCCTCTCACAAATTCCTGGTATTATTACATATCTATTATTAAGATTATCACCTTTTAAATTTTTACTCTTGTAGGTCATTTGAATTGCGAAGATAAATTGTTAACAATCAATTCCTAGATGTTCAATCATCATCATCATCATCATTTGATTGACTAGCAACAAGTAACAATCAATGATTACAAAATAATTGAATACATTGAATCACAAGTAGAAATGATTTACCTCATTTGTTTACATTGATTAGATCAACAATTTATTTTCTTACTTCATTGGATTAAATGAATTTACATCAATTTTGATCAATCGATACAAATTATCACTCCAATTGAATATTAATTAACCGAATCAACGATTGAAAAACAAATTTACTCAATTTTCCATTCCTCGGATAAAAAATCATCTTAATCTTGTTCATCTCAGATTTCAATTTAAATTGTTATTCAGATTATCGAGCTTCCTAAATCATGACAAGATGATTACAATAAACTTGATGATGATGGACAATCAACTGATTCAGATTAACCTATGAAAAAAAAAGCTTTTATCTAACAATGAATAAGATTAATGAAGTTACTATTTATAACTTAACTTTCACTTTTAACAATCAAATTTTTATATAAATTGTATTGAATTAACTTGAATGATGATGATGATGATGATGATGATAACTATTGAATAAATTTCATCTTAAATCACTAACAATCAACTTAAATGATTAGCATCTTCTTGGAGCTACTATTTTTCCCGGAGTAACAATTTATCACGAAGCAATTTGATACCATGATGTTGATTAACTTTGATTTTAGTAATCAAATTGTGTGAATCAAATGAAAAAAAAAAGAAACGATAATTTTTATTTTCTATTATCAAGTTAATTGTGAACAGAATTAAAAACTGATAAATTAACTCAAGATTCATCTTAGTGATTAACAATTAAAAGGTTTCCCTTTTTGATCATCACGTTAATTATGATGATGATGATGATGATGAGTAAAAAAAAGTAAACATGAAAAATGACCAAGCAATTAATTAAATTGTTGGTTAATTAACTGGTTACTCTTGGATTGTAGAGTTAAATTACCAAAATGATTTAGTAATCAGTTGGGTATTTATGTTTACAATGGTAATGATTAATGTCTATTCATGTCTGTTCATTTGTACAATTAACCCTGAGGCGGTTAATCCAGTTAATCAATTGAAATTATCTGTTGTAAACATATAGCAAAATATTATCATCATTAATTTAAATCTCAAACTGTTTTGTTAACCAGTTTGTTGATTAACTTTGGTTATATAAATTAAATCAGTAGACATGAAGTTGTCATGAAAAACATGATTAACACTTATATATATCTTAATCATCACAATCAAGAATCATAATTAACCATATCCAATGGATTAGCTTTATATTGACCTAAGGTCATTGTCACATTGATTGGATTACAATTGATTTGATGAAACAATCAAAGTTGATCAGTTTTGGTTTTGTTTTTTTTTGATTGCTGAAAGTTAATTGTTGATTGACCAGGAAGCGATATGATGATTTATCCCAAAGGATTAATCATAATAATAAACAACGGGTTTCCAGTTAATCAATGGGGCTTTGATTGTGTTAAATTGTTGGGGGACTACAATCAAAATAGATTAACAATTGAGTAGGTGAAATGATTAGTATTATAATCCGGAAGGGATTGATGATTAAACTAAATTGTTGGTGATCAATTGATGAGAAAGTGATTAATAGCCTATGTTATTTAGTTAATGATGTTAATCATGATTAAGAAAAACTTTTTCCAACTATTAATTTAAATCACGATGATGAACAATTTGTTGTTCATAAGAGAGATGATTAAAATTTACTTTGTATAATTAACGGTAATTATTAAGTTTATCATTTGTAATCATGATTAAATAATCAATCTTATATTTGATTAACTATCATTATTTAGTTGACCAAATAATTGATTATTAATAAATCATCATGTTAATTGTGATGGTTTAATTTTACTCTTAAATCAAATACTTTTATTTCCGCAATTTGATTCCAGAATTAAATATTATCATATAATCGTCCAATAATTTAATTGTTACTCTAATCAAATTAGTAAATGAGTGACTTGAAAAAAAAGGAGAGTGAATGAAAAAAAAAGATGATAATTAGTTTAATTGTGAATAAATAGGAAAAATGTTAAATTGTAATGATTAAGCAACAATTTGCATGTTCAGTTAATTTAATGGAAAATATTTTTAATCATTGAGATTGTGATTAAATACAAAGAATCAAAAACATTTATTATTCCCATGAATTTAATGATCAACGATGATTAAGTTGATTAACTGATATAATAAGACATGAATCAATGTTAATTATCTGTTAATCCTGTTAATTTTAATTCTAGAATTTAAATTGTGATTCCATTGATACATAATTGTGATCATCGTAAAGTTGATGATGATTAAGATGATGATTAAGGAGGAAGTTTGAAATTATGAGGGAAATCAAGGTGAGGTTGGAATGAGAGATTAAGATGATGATCAAGATGAAGATGAAGATGATGAGGGAGAAAGTGAAAGGTAAAAGGATGAAGATGAAGATGAAGATGAAGATGATGATGATGGTGATCAAATGAAAGTAACTATTAAAGGCCAAGAACCTTGATTACTTTGGATTTAAATTGTTGATGATCAAGTTTTTTTTTCTGTTCAATTTAATGTTGAATGTCTTGTTAATCAACTTTTACTTTTGATCAAATTAATGATCATCATTAAGAGGATTAAATCCTGAAGATATTTATTTATGAATCGGAGACAATTAAGAAATGATAATGAATGAACAATCAACGGACTGGTTAATTGTTGTTGCCCTTTGATCACTTGATTGGTTGAAATTTGTTAAATTATCTCTTGAATATTGTTACTATTAAATCATAAACCTACAATTAGTTAAATGAAAAGTAATCAAAGGTTGAGATTTATATAATACTAATCATGATTATAATTGTTATGTTGGTGGACCTTGATTGTTATCATCATGTTAATCCAGTTTAACGGAAAAATTAACCACAACAATTAAATGTTTTATGAATGGATAATGATTATTACACATTTTTAATCATTATCCAAATACAATCAATTTAATTGTTGTTGTTATATTGGTAATAACCAAAAAAGAAATGGTTTCAACTTGATTGATTAACTAATTGTTGTTTATCAACAGGTCATCTTATATCATTGATTAACCAATAATCAACCTTATTTGGATTTGTTGATAATAATATACAATTAATTCAATCACCATATAGTATTAATTGTTGAAGGTTACATCATCGTAATGATTTAATCAAGTATATTTTGTGTGCTTCATTCATGACAGTTGATTAAATTGATTACAATTAACCAATTGCCAAAAACAAACTTAATCATCATCCAATGTTCTCGATCAAAGTTTAATCATTTAAAGAAAACAAAGAAAAGGTAAAATAATCAATTTAAATTGTAACAATTAACAGTCAAATTATTTACATCACCCGCTTAATTTTACTTACAATCAGTTAATTATGAATACTGATCATATTAATCTGATTGATTAACTGGTTGTAATCATTAAGTAACGGTCAAGGTTTCATTGACTAATAATTTCCGGTGGATTTTACAATTAGTTAATTGTAAGAGGAAAAATGATTAGCAAATCAAGTAATCAACCAATTAAAAAGTTCATTTAACTTTAATTGAAACATTAATTCAACTGAGGTGGTCTTTTAATCAACAATTTATCTTAATTATTATTACTTTTTTTTTCATAGATTTACAATCAACTATCAATTAGAGACCGTTAATTATTTGGACAAATTTGAAAATCTAGTCAGTAATTTAAATTAGATTAAGGTTAAAGTATTAAAACAATTAAAATAATTGAAAGTGTAAAAATTAAACGAGTAACAATTTAACTTTCATAAGGTTAATTAGAGATGACACTTGGAAAAGTAAATTGTAATCAGATATGATGATTAAAAATTCACCATTTAAATTGTGTTACGTTTCAATTTACCATGAGAAAAAAATTAAGATTAACTATATAATTGAGTTAACCAACAATTTACCTTGATTATAAACTGTTGTTGATCATTTGCGAGGTTAAATTGTTGTAATCAGAAAAAAACGCGAAATAATTAAGATGAATAAATTTTCTCATAGGTAAACAATCAGTAAATTGTTTTGAGTTGATTGAAATGTCTAAATACAAGACGGAACGATAAAGAAATTGATGATAATGTTCAATTGATTATCTTAATCATGATGATCCTTTTGATTGTTTAAACTCAATTGTATTCTGATTGTTAATTGTTTCCAATGCAACGGTTGTAATAAGTTGATGACCTGAGTAATTTAAACAATACATTTGTAATCCAAAGGTAAAGTTTTGTTGTGACTCCTTCCAAGAAACGGTTACAACCAATGTAACGGATAAATTGTATTAGATTTTGAGTTGAATAGTCAATGAGAGAGAGAGAGAGAGAGGATCGAGATGATGAAGATGAAGATGAGGATGAGGATGGGAGAGGAAAAAAAATGTTCCCTTTGAAGGTAATAACATTTTCTGTTGGATGATGATGATTTTCATCGTTTACTTGTCTCTTTTATTCACTGAACCCAATCATCTTGATCAACCTCTGTTTTGGCGATGGTTCAATGATTATCTAAGCTGAAAGTCCAGGGTGGAAAAGTCATCATCAGCTGAGCAAATTCAGTCTCTTTTTCATCCTTTTTTACAGCTGATTTTTTCCCCTCATCCTTCTGGTTACTCATCAACCTCCTCCTCAATCCTCATCTTCATCCTCTGTGTGTCTTTATCATGATTATCATCTTGAATCAATTGAATCTCTTGTTTTCCTCCTGCTGCTGATTTTCATTACAACAACGTGTTCATTTCATTATCATCGGTAATTTTATCATTATTAAGCTTCATTGATTTGATTGTCTGGGTTAAACAACTTAATTGTCCCTCATCATCATCATCATCGGTCCAATCTAATAGTTAAAGTCCATTGGGTTATCGTTATATCATCAAGCATCTGCATCAAACTTATTTAAGATGAAAAGAGTTAATTTTATTGATTGCTAAGGGTCAGAGTCTCTCTATTGTTACAATCAAATTCAATTGATTGGGGATAACAATTTACCTTTTTATAGATTACAGGCCAGTCTCCTCGCTTTATTAATCCTATTTTTTACTCATGAAAAGGCCACAATTTACAGTAAATCAAAAGTACTTCCGCCTAAAAGTGGTTAATATTGTTATAATTTATGGTAACATCACCAACTTATCATCATCATCATTATCATTAAAGTCCAAGAATCTCCTCCTCATCCTTTTGGTCAGTTTAACAATCATTAGAATATGAAATTTACATCAACAAGCGTGAAGATGAAAAAAAAATTCAACTACAACTCATATGAATCTCATCTATGGGTCATCAGAATTTTGTTATTTATCAAAATTTATTCATCATCTTGGTCATTAAAAACATTTAAATTGTTGTTGGTCAACAATCAGTACAATTAATCACCAACTAAATACAACTCTCAGTGAATCAACTAATCATAAAAACTGTTTTTTGCTATTAAATGGCAACATGAACGATGAAGCAATGATGAACCGGAAGCAGAAATGATGAAAAAAAAGGGATAAATATTAAATTGACTGAATAGATTAAAGAATTTGTAAGATTGATTTAATTGTGAAGAGGAATAAATCAATTTGATTAAAATGACTTCATGTTAATTGTGTTCTTTTAAATTGTAGCATCCAAATGATATAAGAAAAATATTATTATCTTGAAAGCTTCGTTTTCGTTTGATAATCAGTTAATTGTTACAATTGGGATGAGAAACAAACAAACAACAATTAGAAATATTTACAATTAGACAAATTTAATTGTTGTTACCTTTTAAATTTCATTCTAATGACATTGAATTGTGAGAGTTTGTTAGCCAAGTAAAAGTTGAGTTAATTTTTTTTTCGACAATTACGATGAGATAATTAATTAATTCTTCTCTCACAATCAAGGGTATGACAATTACTTTCAACTCATACAATTAACATGAAATAATATCTAATCATTAATGAAATTAATCCGAAAATGTAAATTATATTAAACTTTCATTTGATTATTTAACATAAGCATTTACCCTGAGGGTAAATGAACAACAACAATCTAACTATATGTACACGTTGGTTAACAATTAACTATTGCGAAAACAATTTAATTGAATCAGTTTGATAATTCATAATGCTTGATGAAGATGAAATAGTTTTCCTGGTAATTTAATTGTTAACAATCAACTTACAATCATGACTGAAGACTAACATAGAGATCAAATAATAATAGTAAAAAAAAACAGCGAAATCATTGTTAATCCATTCAGATTCAATTGTAATAACTAATCAAGTGATTATCAGGAATTTTGATTATCTTCATGATGATTAAGATGATTACAGAATTGATTAAAATTCCTATGAACAGAAAGAAGGAGAGAGAAATTGATTATAAATGATTAATCATTAAAGGGAACATAGGGAAATACAATTGATATAAAATCTACAGTTAATTGTGATCAAAGATTCAAATCAATGATTAAAATGAAAATAATTTTAGGTGGTGGGTGATTAAGGTAATTGTGGGTCTGGAGAGATTAATTTTTGAAGGGAGGTGAGTTGATTACGATTGTAATTCTAATCATTACAATCAAAGATTTAGTGTTATTATTATTGATTAGTTATGGATAAGGCAGTAGATTGGTCAGTGGATGGTGATTATGGTCAGCAATTACTAACCGATAGTATGAGAAGATAATTGTAGTAAGATGAACTGACCATTAACATGGTCATTTGGTTACCAGTTTCAACATGGTATCAATGGTAAATGATTAACTATCAATTTCCTTTTGGCTTCTTGATTCTTGATTCTTTCATCATCATCATGATTAAATCATTTTGAACATTTCATTTTTCGGTGAAAATTCAGATTCAGATTTAGATTCAGATTCTTCCGGCATTAATCTGAGTTATCGGAATACTTTTTTCACGCTTAAATTTGTTATATTTTCATTTGATCAACTAATCAAGTAGAAAAATTTGATTATTCTCAATTGTAATAAATCAATTGAATTTCAAGAATTGTTTAATATTGATGATGGGTAAATGGTGATTTCATATTGATTGTCAATCAATAAAAATTATCTCACAGTTTTCAATTGAATAATTAATATCCTGAAAATGTAACATTCAATTGATTAATCAGTCAGAAACTGAGAGAGAGCTAAACTTGTTGAGTTTACTTGTCAAAATTAACTAATCACTGATTGGCATCAATTTAAATTGTTTAAGATCTTAATCTGTCGGTCAATGAGTTGAATCAATTATCCAGGATACGAAATGGTAAACTAATTGTTAGAAGTGAAAAAAAATGAGAGATTAATTCAGACTAATTAATGAAGTATATTAATAACAATACAGAAAGAAAACCGTTACTTTTGCTTTCAAGAGATTCTGATTGAAAAGTGGGCGCAGAATTGATGTAATCAAGCAAATTCATTATCCATTAATGAAACTCAATTAATAATAAGTTTAGATTATGATGAGACCAGTGAAGGTGGATAATGATTAAGGTGCAATTTAACGATGTATCATGATGATTATTGAATAATCATGAAGTAAATTCATTCTCTATCCGAAAAGTGCCTGAACAAAGTGTGAGAAGTGAGTTGTTAGAGTATCTCAACGGTATTTCCAAAGATATTCACCAACAGTTAGGCCACAATTATGCGGAAATAAATTAAATCATTATCATCAAGTTCAGTGGATGAAATGATCAGAAAGAGAAGAGGCAAGAAAAAAAAAGACACCATGATAAGTAATAGGTTCTTAAGCTGAAAATGAATGAAGGGAGAGAGGGAATTCTTACCTGGAGGGTAGAATCAACTTTTACTTTTGAATAAATCAAGTCATCGTTGAATTTACACTCTCCATGAACATCATCATGTTGGTAGAATTTCTTTGAACAAAAAGAGAGAGAGGAAAAAGAAGAAGAATCTTCCTCATCATCCATCAAAGACTGTTCACCTTTTGGATCCCGCTATTGACTGACCATCAGCTTGTTTTCCTCTTCTCTCCATTCAATTGATCTGATGGTTTTTTCTTTCTCTCTCAAATGTTTCCCCACCCTCTGAATATCAACAGGTATCATGAAGGAACAAATTCTTGTTGATAAAAAAACTCAGTAGACTTTGATTTCCACTTCTTCTTGTCATGTCCACCACACCAAGAAAAAATATCACAATGGGAAAAGAATTGACTTGTTTGTTGTTCAAAAAGATTTTCTTTTCACTTTAATCCTTCCTGATCGATCAACCATGTCACCAGAATAATAATCATCATCAGAATTTATCATGTCAATTCAAACAATTATCGTTAAATATGAAGAAACAAATGAGAAACTTAATTCATTGAGAAAAAGTAAACATCAGGAAAAAAAAACTTACCCTTGGAACGATTATTATTCAGATGATATAAAACAGAAATAGAGAATAATTTTGATTGATTCTGGTGAAATCAGCTAATTCCATGGATTTATAATCATCTAAAATTAATTCTTCTAGTTAATTGTTGATTAACAAAGAAGAGAAATTAAATCATGTCTTCCTTTTAATATCTTCTCTTTATGTGGTTACAGGACTCAGAGAATGTCAAGATCGATGATTGAATTAAAAATCTTTCATTCAATTAAAATTTGAAGAAAATCAATTAATCATAATTAGATTTCTTAATATCATCAAGACAATTATGATTAAATTATGAATCGAATTTTAATCTAATCCCTTATAATTAACTAATCGATTGTATGAATTAATAAGAAAATAGGTATTCTCATCTCGATGGAGAAAAAAAGTTACTTCTAATTGTTGAGAATTAATTGTTGGCCATTTTCTTTTAACAATTAATTACTCGGAGAACACAATTAGTTAATAAACTGGCCTCTCTTTCCCACTACTGAATACTAATCATAATAGAGATAATCAGATATCAAGAGTTTGTGGGTTGAAACAATTAAGAAAATTGTTTTCATCGTTAATTAAGATTACTTAACACTCGTAATGAAAATAAATTGTTTGAATCAAACTATATATTAGTTAGTTAATCATAGAAATATAAAAAAAAAAGTTAATTCCTTGCGGGCACAATTTGATGTAACAATTATTGTTTCACAAATAATGAACAATTTGATAAGTTAAATTGTATTAATTAATTTGAAGCTTAATTAATATACTAAATCAATACAAGTCGCTTTTACTTGTATCTTCATAATATGGATAACAAATTGTTGTTGTTAAATTAATAAATTGCTGCGATTTGTAGGTAATTTAAATTTCGTGTTAAGGGCTAAATCACTTCAACCAGTTTTTATCAATTCCAACAATCAGTGTAATTGTTATTAACTTGATTTGATTGAGATAATGTCATCATCATGATAATAGGATTTTTTCAAATTTCTCACCATTGTTATGATATAAATCATAATTGTCTGTGTATTTGAATTATATATTTCATACACTAATCGTTATTATAATGTTATTATCATGATAATCATTATCATTTATTGTCACTACAATTAGTTGATGATGATGATGATGATGTTAATCATTTCTTCAGGAAGCTTTGATTGTGAATAGAGATGAAACTTTTTGTTAAATTGCTCAGGGAATCATTTAGTTGGATCTTTATTGTTTGCTAAATCCAATCAAGCCAATCAAGTCCAATTCGTAATCAACCTAGATTTTTGATGGACGATTAACATTGACAATCAATTGAAGAATTGAAAATTAAATTAATTGATTGACCACAATTGATTGTCCATTCAATTGATTTCTTCTGAAAATTGGATTGACAGTTTGTTGATTGTTCAGCTTTTGGTTATAATCATTCTGATTGAAGTTAAATTTTTCTCTAAATTCAATCAGTTTTAATTACTATTGGTGTTCACTAATTGATTAAACAGAAAATTAATAAATTAAAAGTAAGTTAATTAGTTAACTGTTAATAATGAATGTTAATTATGTTTTCATTTGGTTTGTAATCAATTTACTTAATTTGGTTGTGCAAGTGAAACTTTTTTTTTCCACCAATTAATCAATCAATCAAATTGACAATCTTTTCCGACTGGTTAGTTAATTAAATATTAAGTTCTCATAATTAGAAGACGAAAATTGAAACAATTAAGATTACCCAATGATCAATATAAGGTGAAAAGTGTCAAATGATTAATTTAAATTGTTAACTTTCCGATGGAAGTTGTTAACAATTAGGTTAACTCACCTCTTCCTAATCACAATTAATTTTGATAAAATATCATCTTAAATAATAGGATTGATGATTTAATCAATTCAATTGTATTTTTGATTAAACATGATTAGTTAATTGTCTGATCTTGGGATAATTAAGAGGAAAACAATTTTACAGGCAAAAGAAAATCAAAGTTAAATTGATCGAATTTAGAAAATCAAATTGAGGATAATTAACTGAAGAAATCACGTCCAAAGATGGAGTCAACGAATAGATAGTAAATAATCAATTGATTATCGAAACATCAAAATTAAATCACAACAATTAAAGAAACAGCAAATTCATGTAGGCGATAATCAACCAACCGGCCAAAAGAAAACCTAAAAAAACATTGAGGCTTTAAGATCAACTCCAATTCCAATTTCTAAAAACAATCAACCCATAAGCGAAGAAGATCAGATTAATTAAAAAAAAAGACAAAAAAAAACTTATTCTAAAAATAATTAGCTACTAATTAGAAATCAAAGTTAATTGTAATGGCGATTTCGATTAATTTAAAAAGGAAAACCATGTGTTCGAAAGTGTCGCCATCTATTATCCAATTAGAACAATTTTCTTTTCTCTCTTTTCTTATTCGTTAATCTTTTTTTTCAAATGTTTATTCACTTTCAATGAGAACACATTAAACCGACTTTTGTCTTAACTTGTTGTTAATTAACTCTAATAATTAGTTATTTTTTCTTAATTTTAATTGTTATTCTTTAAGTTAATTAGTTGATCCAAATTGTGTTAACTGTTTTTCTTTTGGTCAACAAAACGTTCATCTTATTGATTATATTTCCATTGATTTAGCTTGTTTTGTTTTTTAATTTTCTTCTCTATGTGAATTTTTTTTCTTCTTCTCTCTTGTTGTTAATATTTAATTTGTTAATTTTTCTCATTACAATTTATCATAATGTTCAAATCTTTTTATTCTTCTTCTTCAAATAGAAATTCTTTTCTTTCAAGAAGTCAAAGTACCATTGAGGAGAAACCCGAACCTTTGGATTTGGATTTAATTGATAGCCAATTGTTCAGTTCTAAACCAAGTTTACCTTACCGGTACTCTAATTATTATAGTGGTAATTATAATCGTTCTAAACCACAAACAGCCATGAGAAGTGTTTCTCTCCTTGACTGGCCACCAAGTCAATATATCGTTGACACTGGAGAACCACCACCGCCACCACCATCACAACAACAACAACCAGGACCAACATCATCTTCATCATCATCATCATTGACAAAAATTTATTCCACCAATGATACTATTAATAGATTACCTTCCAATCATAATCTATATGTTCAAAAAAATTTGTCCAATCAAATCAACGATAATCATCATAACAATAATTCTCACCATCACCATAACCATAATCACCAATCTCACCAACAAATATCATCTCTTAATCTTGAATCTTACGAAACAATTTCCAACAATTGTGACTCTGATTCAAATTGTTCCTGTTACAATAAACTCGGTGATATTGATGAAGATTCAATCTCACCAATTCAAGAGGAGTTTATTCAGGTTAATGTTTTCATCCCTGAATATCTAGTTGAGGTAAGAGAATTGATAATCTACTGTTAATTGTTAATCAGTTAAATTGCCCTGAGCAATTTTCTTCCTAATCTCTCTCTCTCTCTCTCTCAATATATATTAATAATTTCCAATAATTTTGCAAAATCTAAATCCCTTGACCGTAGCAAATCAATTAGCACGATTATCAATACAATCAAAAGAAAACTAATTAATTACCTGAGAGTGTCTCTCATATACACACACACAAGGTAATAAATATAAAATTGAAAAGCGAATAATTGATTAAACTAATAACAATTAATCTAAAAAATTAACTCATTTTCTAAACTGATCATCATCTTCTTCGTAGGCTGTTTAAATTAACATTTTCTCGTTAATTACAATTAGAAACACAACAATTTATATTCAGACAAAACATCAACTTGAAGGTTACTTTTTCAGATTCAATGTTAATTGAAATCAAGAAACACCAATAGATACACAAGAAAACAAATAACTTTCACTCCAACCATAAGACAGAATACAATTAAAACCCACTAGGTGACAATTAATTATTCCAAAGTTAATTTTCCATTAGGATTTAATCATTTGTCTATTAGTTAATCAATGTAACCAAGGTTTTTCCAAATCAAATCTTTACTCTCTCTATGTTTCCATAAGTCAAAAGCAAATGTGATATTATTGATCAACCTTGTTCTCAATGAATACTAATTGTTTACTGTTTTTATCATCAAACAATTTAATTAAAAGTAAAATTAAATGAACCAACTAAATTTACCCAGATTGTCCATTGCAATTAACTTTTCATCACATGTTAATTAGCAACAATTTTATAGTGTTGAAAGATTTACCAGATCAACTTGATTAACAGAGAGAAAGAAACAAAAATTTCACCAAACAATTAACAATTAACAATCTCAACAATTAAATTGTTCATTTTGTTTCTAATCATTTCAGAGAAAGACAATAATTTAAGAAATGTCTTAAGAAATCAAGGTAAATTGTTTTGATGAATTGATTTAAACACACATTGGAAATTGTCAACAATTAACCGTTGATTGTTACAAGGTTTTCACTTTATTTTGATTGTGATCCTTGGATTGATCCATTGATGCGATCAAAACTTTTTTTCCTAATGGTTAATATTGAATTTTACAATTTCCACTTGATTGTCAATCTTTATCATTGTTAAATTGTTGATTGTTAATTGTTTGCCTCATATTTTAACACAATATGCTGTTCCGATTGATTTATTGATTGTATTTACTTAAAATGATCATTTATTAATCTTATACATTATTGATAGCCTAAAATTTTATTTGATATCTAATTGTAATAATGATAATACAATTAACTGATTACTATTTTATTATTATTATTATATTGAAGATGATTAATTACTTGCAATCAATCAAAATGTCCACAATTTAAAATTGTGACCGTTTAAAATTGATCGTAAATATCAACAATCAACTGATCAGTTAATGAATCAATTTAATTAAAACAATACTCACCAATTAATAGATTAAATTACCTTGATCTTTGATCCATATCAAATTTTTTTCTGTTTGATTATTAATTGTTAATTATCTTGCAACAATTAATTATATCTTTCTGGCTAATTGTAACGTTACTATTGATAGAAACAGTTTTAATATTAATTGTTACAATCCAGGGGTGAACATTTTTTGTTTCAATTATAATTATGATAGCAAAATTTTGGGTAGAGCAATTAATTGATAATTCAGTTACTGTTATTTGATTATTCACTGAACAATTAATTATAATTATAACAATTTTTGCCTGCAATTGGCTTGATTTGATTGTTAATGTTTGCTAATTGTAAACAACACTAATATTTGAGGACAAATGTTAAACTTATCACAACAATTAGTTAATCAGATTAATTTAGGTTATCATTTGATTTCAAACTAATCTCTGAACCTACAAATTAATCACATCTTTGCAAACAGTTAATCACAACAATTAAATAATAACGATGATCTGTTTTTATTCAATATTTAATCAACAACTTTATGTTTACTTTTGTACTCAACATGTTAAGTTGAACTATTTTAATTATTAATATGATTAACTATTGATTAACTAACTACGATTGATTTGTTTCCGTTTCCTTTTTTTAAAATAATCCAATTCCCAATGATTATAAATTATATCCTTTTGTTATAATCAATCTTGATGAGCTAAATCATAACAATTAATCCAAGTTTCAACACTTTTATCATCAATGATTTATTAATATCTCAACAAATCAACTGAACGAGTTAATTAATTAAGTTGAAAGTAACTGATTGTATCAAAAAGGAGATAAACACTTTGATACTTAGTTAATTAATATTACATTGATTGTCATTATCACTTATTAACTAATCGTTGATTCAATTATAATGGTAATCAACTGATCGTTGATAATATCGTTAAGTTAACCTGATAACCTTAAGTGTTACCAAAGTATCGTTACAATTAATACAATTAACTTATGCTATTCAATTGATTAGATTAACAAAGACAGACTGATTAATTGTAAATTCTGTAATCATCAAATCACAATTAAGACTAAAATTGATTAAAGTTAATCAACAATTTGTGATCACGGAAGAACTTGAAAATAAATAACCTTCTAAATCTAATAGAAACATTTAAGATAATTAAGACAATCAAATGTCATCATGTTTAATTGTTACAACAATTAATCGATACCTATGGATTTCCAATGAAGTTTTCTTGTTCATTAATCAACTTACCTTTAAGTTTTAATTAGTTAATTCAACTATTTATTGATGAATCTTTAATTGTTGCTTGCAAATTCAATTTAATTGCTGCAATTAAATAATTTCTGATCATATAATCACTTTGTTATCACTACTTGATTGTCGCAAATGATTTAATAACAGATGATGAGTTAAATGAAATTAGTTAATCAATTGTTGTTGAATTGTAATTCTTTAATCATGATCATGATTAACGGTAAATAAAAGGCGTAATTATATTAATAAATTCCCTGACCATGAAAGTGTTAATCAATTTTTATCCATCGTAATTAAATTGATTGTTTATCACGATTTCAACAAAGTAGCAAAAGTTAATTGTAAAAAAGGAATCAGTTGATTTGTTTATGTAATCAACTGTTTTAATGTTGTAAACAAATTAACATTGAAATGAATTAAATTAATCAAAAAGTGATCAAAATTTAACTGTTTTAATAACATTCAATTAAATTTGATTGTTTGACTTTTTAATTCAATTCTATTGTTGATTAACAAGATTAACTTGTAGCAAAAATTTGGTTAATTATTTCGTGATCACAATTGTTTACTTATATGTATTAATTATTTTAATCATAATATATGAATAATAACCAAAATTTTGATTGTTAATTTGTTTTCAATAGTAATTATTAAACAATTTAATTTACTCAACAACCTTAACCGATATAATAATTTTCCATAACAATTACTAAATCATAACTTTTAACAACAACAAGAAATACACAGATAAAACATGACAACCCAAATGGTTAATAATTAATTAATGATCAATATATTAGATTTAATTTGAAACATTAACCCAACAATTAACTTTTGATACTCAAACAATAATAAACTCGATGTGTTTTGGTTATGGATGATAAATCCCATTGATATTCATCAAGTAACTTTATCTCTCTCTCTCTCTCTTCCGTATCATCCCTCTTGAATTTTTCTTCATCATCCTCATCATCCTCATCTTCAAATGATTTTCTCCCTTTCTCTCTGTCTTTCTTTTTGAAATTCGATTTCGATGAATCGATTTATCGAGTGCGCAAGATCAAGCTTCGAGGTTTTTGTGTCGAAAATGTGAAAAGAAAGAGAATCGATGTTCGAGAAAATAAAGAAAGAGGAAAATGATGAACCAAAGGAAGAGAAAAGGAAGAGAAACTATTTTCCCTTATTATTTACCATAGGAAGAGAAAAATATTATCCAATTTACTCCAAGGCATCTTCATCTTATCTCCATCCTCATCCTTATCCTTTTATCAACCGTTGACTTGAAACACCAATGAGAAGATAATTTGTTTTTCTTTCATGTTTTTCATTCGGTCAGTTTGACCATCACAATTAGTTAACTGTCATCACCATTAACCTTATTATATTAATCAACTGAAAATGTCTAAATTAACTGAGATTGTTTTTATCAACCAGTTTTTGACCAGCATCCAAAATGATTGTTGATTTTTTACCAATGTGATGTTATCCTTTTTGACTGTTCATTGATAACTGATTAAATTTCAACTTGATCAGCATAATCAAGTTGACAAAACAATTAGATCAAACAATCAAACTGAATCAATTTTATAATCATAAAGTCTACAATTGTGGTTAATAAATTCAATGATGTGTTACTGTGAAGATGATGAAAGTGTAGTTATATTTAAATCCTAGTGATTTAAACAATTAACGATAAAATTGATAATCACCACTGAATTTGATAAAAGTCAACTAATCATCTTAGCTGAAAATCATTCCAATCAATCAATCAATC